>NW_015170431.1:3966-11039 GCF_001447785.1 Gekko japonicus
ACCTTTGCTGAATCCCTCTCCGACTGCTTTGTTAAGCGAGCGACTTAACGCAGTGTTTTTAAAAACAGCACACAGGAAGCCACAGAAAAAGACAACTGAGCAGAGGGCAAATCTCCTCCTCCTCCTCCTCCTCCTCCTCTCCCCCCTCTTCGTCGTCTCAGGTCAGGACAGCGGCACCGGCAGAAGGGCCCCCCGGTCAGGAGAGGGTCCCCAGCCTCAGCAAGGAGCCTGGAGTTCTCCCAGAGCTATAACCGGAACTCCAGACTAGTGAGATCAGATCCCAGGAAGAAACGCAAGGCTTGGAGGACAGACTCCGGGTGTTCTCCTACAGTCTAGGAGACAGAGGCCTCCTGGAGTGCCATCACATCCCTCACCGAGCCCCCTCCCTAAGCCCTGCACCTACCCAAACCCCTTTGGGGATGTTCCAAGCTAGAGAGGACAATCCTAATTCTCAGGGCTTTTTTTGTAGAAAAAGCCCAGCAGGAACTCATTAGCATAATAGGCCACACCCAACAGCAGAAATTCATTAGCATATTGGGCCACACCCCTGACAGCACAGCTCATTAGCACATTAGGCCGCACCCCCATGTTACCAGAAGTGTGGTCATCCAGCCACATCCACCTTTTGCTTCTTATTCTGTTTACCTTGTTTGTTGTCAAAACCCAGGGCCTTTTTTCGTAGCAGGAACTCCTTTGCATGTTAGGCCACACACCCCTAATGTAGCCAATCCTAATGAGTTCCTGCTGTTGGGTGTAGCCTATTATGCTAATGAGTTCCTGCTTGGTGTGGGCAACTTGAGAGCCAGCCGGAACTCCGTTCCTGTGCGTTCCTACCCAAAAATAGCCCTGCTAATTCTGCATCAGCCCCTGTGTGCCTGTGAGCTGCATTCCAAGTAGTACAGGTAAAGTTTCCCTTGCTCGAAGGCCAGTCGAGTCCGACTCTAGGGTTGCGGTGCTCATCTCTGTTTCCAAGCCGAAGAGCCAGCGCTGTCCGAAGACATTTCTGTGGTCGTGTGGCCGGCATGACTAAACACCGAGGCGCACCAAGTACAGTACCCATAATCCGCATCTGATCCCCAGGACGGAGAAGGACTTGAGGAAACCATAAGACATCGTTAGGCCCACCGTCATATGGCCTTGCCCAGACTTCAGTCCCCAGGATGGCTGCTTGTGGATGGGCTCTGTGGCTCCCTTCAGGGCCGTGGCTGCCAGTGGCTGTGGTGGTGCAGAGGGAAAGCACCCTGGGCACCACGAGTCCTGGCCTTGAGACTCCCCAAGCCTCACAAGATGCCAGGGTTCCGCCGGCGGGGGGCGGTGGTCCTTCTCCTCATCCAGGAGTTCTTCAGCACGCGCGCTTTGTGTGCACACCGTGATGACATCTTCTAGAAGTGACGGCATCGCGCAGGGCACGTTGTGGGGGGGGGGCCTCTATCATTCGAGGAAAAGCCATAGTTTTTCCTCAAATGACAGAGCGTCCGCCCACAATGTGCCCTGCGCGATGACGTCACCTCCGGGTGACCGTCACCCGGCACTGGGCATATTGGTGCGAACGCGGCACTTTGGGAGCGGGGTTCCCCCCACTGGCCAGATCCGGGCCGGTGGATCGGGCCCCCCCGAAAGCTGGCAACCCCCTGCCCCCTGCAGGGGAATGGCAAGCCTGCAAGAGGCACAAGGCAAACCAGTTGGGTGGGGAGGAGTGTGACGTATCCGTTTACGGGTGTTATTTATTTATTTATGACATTTATACCCCGCCCTCCCCACGAACGTGCTCAGGGCGGCTCACATAAGGCACCAAGTGCGTTCAGTATACAAATTACATGATACAGAATACAGAGTTAAAACAACTTAAAATCAGTTCTGCGGATGCACATATAAACTCCTAATATCTTGCGCAACAGGGGGGGGAAGGCTGGGGTGATGGAAAGATGTTACCCCCCACCCCCCCAGTGGTCTCTCTCTACAAAGAGCGGTGGTGTAAGTGGTTGTGGCGGCTCCTACTCATAAGCCTGGCGGAAGAGCTCCGTCTCGCAGGCCCTGCGGAACTGCACAAGGTCCCGCAGGGCCCTGATCTCCTCCGGGAGCTCATTCCACCAGGTAGGAGCCGCCACTGAGAAAGACCTGGCCCTTGTTGCCACAAGCTTGGCCTCCTTAGGGCCCGGGGTCACCAGCCGGTGTTGTGACCCCGACTGAAGTGCTCTTTGGGGAATGTATGGGGAAATGCGGTCCCTCAGGTAAGTCGGACCCAGGGTACACTCTAAACTCCCAAAGTGTAGAAAGATTTAAACAGACTCATTATATTCCTGGGATAGACTCAAGGTCCTGATACTATAATGCCATACACACGATGCACACACTCAGGATCAGTACACCATCGAAATGTAAATGCAAAACAAATGCAAAGGGATGCATTTTGCCCCAAGACCTTCCCTTGGCTGGCCGCCTTCCCTCGCTCTGCACTCACCTTGTAGCAATGCCGCATCTTGGGGCTGGTGCTCCACCCTGGAGGGCAGGTGCCTGTCAGGCTGGGGGTGGGGCGGGGCACAGGAAGCTCAGGGTTCACCGGAGTCCCCAGGTTCTGCCTGCAGATGTATTTGGCCCGGAAAGTGGTGCAGTTCTTCACTTCCCACAGGCCCATGGCGCTCCCCGTAGCCAAGGCAATGCAGCCCCCTTTACTATAATCTGGAAAGCTCATGGGAAGGGGGGGGGGGAATATACCAGAGACAGAGTTTAAGCCAAAAGAAAAACTTTGCAAAGCCATCAAACACATTTGTCTCAGTCAGTAGCGACGTGAAGGCCCCCCCAAAAAACGGAAAAATTCAGAAAAAAACCAGTTTTTTTCCGTTTTTTTCCCTGAAGCCTTTTTTGTTTTTTTCCGAAAAACTGGAAAAATTGAAAAAACTGTGCCAGAACTAGAGATGTGAAGGCCCGGAAGCCTTTTTGTTTTTTTTTCCGAAAAATGGAAAAATTGAAAAAAGAAAATAAAAGAAAAAAAATTGATTATGGAACGTTTTATTTTAACATGATGAATAAAATATTTTAAGACAAGGTGTTCAAATATTTTCCAAATCATTTCTTATATATATATATATATATGGTATAAGATTGATCTAATTTTTGTGCACTGAGGACAAGCAAGTCCTAGGTTACAAACTGAACTCTCCAATGCAAGAACAAGATACATTTCTTCCTTTAGGAGGTGCTATTGTTATGAGAAAAGAAAAAGGTTTCAGTTTTGTTTTTGCATGTGGGTGGGTATTCTGTTTGTAATAATTGTGTGGATACACTATATTTTTAACAGGCTAGTTGTGATAATTCCATGCCAAGTAAAAATGTCCATAGTCATATTTTATGTTCCTAAAGTAACAGAACAACTTTCAATCTGGAAAAGAAAAAAGAAGTGCTCATGCAGCATTTTTTCCAATTTTCCCAAAAATTTCTGTTTTTTTCCAGAAAAAAACTGGGGGGAAAACGGGGTTTTTTCCGAGCTTCAAAATTTTCCAGAAATTTTACACCTCTAGTCACAAGAGATCCTGAAAGTTCACCGTTCTATATGAGGGAACTTCCCTAAGTCAAGGAAACCCACACTGCCCTCCCACCATGGAAGCAAAGGCCAGCCAAGGAGTCAGTTCATGCCTTTTCCATGGGCTTCTAGGAGACATTTGGGTGGCCACTGCAGGAAATGGGACGCTGGACCACAGGCACTACCGCAGCCATCCCTCAGCACTGTCCTTGCCCTCTCCTCCAGCAAGGCACTCGCAACTGTGCCCTGTCACATGAGGTGGCCGTGCTCAAAACAGGAGTCCTTTTCTCCTCCCATGATCTTGTAAACCATTTGACTCCATTAAAGTTGTCTGTATTTAAAACAGCGTGCAAACTTAACTCGAGCAGCTGGTTTTGTTATTCTTACTCCCTTTATGCTTCCGTCTCACAGAGAACAGAGAACCCCTTCACTGTAAAGAGGCAGCCTTGAACCTCTAGCCAGTACAGACTTTGGCTGGAAGGAGGCATTGCATTTTGTCCTTGTTTTCCACTGAGACTTTTAGTTCAACGGCTGCTGCAAGTCCCCTCCTGAGAACTCCGTTCTAAGCCCATGAGGGCCCTGATTTGGACTGGGAAGAGTACACACAGAAAGAAGGGGCTTTTGCTCCCCTCCGCCATCCTTTACCTGACACAAAACATCCAATTTGCTCCATGGGGGCTGCACACATAGTCATCAGCCGTTTGTGCAGCCCATCCCCGGCAGGGCGAATTGTGCCCCCTCAGGGCCATTTCAGTTTGGGAAAATATTGGGTGGGGAGTGAGAAGTCCCTTCTCCCCCTCTGTGGCACAATCCTGATCCAGTGGGGAACTCACAGGTAATGTCTGACTAAAAACCTGAACAGTGGACAAGAATAAAACATAACATGTTGTTAGGCCCTTTACTGAGCTCCTGTCCTCTGGCTTCAGGGCGGTGTCAACCCACCTCCGCAGTGTTTCTCCTAAATTAGCAGTGCAACCTAAAGACATCGAGTTACATCCCAGTCACTACGATGGACTAAAAAGGAAGTAACTCTGTTCAGGATGGCACTGTAAGGCCCGTAAAACGTGCTGTAAGAAGCTGCAATTGTACTCTGTCAAACATCTTTCCAGCATTTAAGAAGACCAAAGAAGTTCTGTCCAAAGACTCTGTCTATAATGCTTAAGGTCTGCAAAATGTTTGATGTGAGTTTCTGAGCTGGAATAAATCTAGTTTGATTAACATGACTGTATTTATATAAGGTTTGTTTCAACCTTGTCACTAACACTGTTGTTAGGATTCCATAAGCATAATATAAAACGTGGAGAGAGCTGGCCCGTAGGGTCGCCAAGAGTCCGACACAACTGAATGGCCAACAACAACAGCAAGCATAATATATCAGGCAATATGAGGCAACTTTCTTTCTCCTGGCCAGGTTCTCAAGCTAAGATAACATTTCAAGCCTAATTTATCTTTTGATGTATCTCAGCAGTTGTTCCATTCCATGGAAGGAGTATTACATCTTATATCCAGCTTATGGATTTTCAGCATTTTGCAGCTCGCCATGCCCTTCTGCAAGAGTCAACAGTTGCTTAGAAAATGTGCCAGGGAGGCATGGGCACGTGGAGCTGTCAGGAACCCACTGAGGCCAACCGTCCCTCTCAGCTTCGTCCTGACTCCTTGGAGTGGAGGCCTCTCCCTGAGGAAGGAAAAATCTCGGGGGGCCACCAGAGGCTGAACCTACACTGTCCACATAAAAGGGAGGCGTAATACAACCAAAGCCCTCACTTAAAAGGGAAATAAAAGAAATACACTCTTGAGTTTCTGCCTCCACTTCAAGAATCTCAAGAAGACACTTATCTTGTCATCTGAGTTTCCAGTCGCTGTGTGATAATTTGCTGCTCACCCTCTACTAAGTGTTCCCTCTAAGCTGAGTTACTGTGAGCTAGCTCACAGTTTTTAGCCTCCAACTCACACATTTTTGTCTTCGCTCAGGAAGGATGGCTCCAGAGGAAACTAATTTATGCAGTAGCTCACAACTTTATTGCCAGTAGCTCACTAAGTGGAATTTTTGCTCACAAGACTCCACAGCTTAGAGGGAGCATTGCCCTCTACCTATATGCATGGACTGGTAACTTCCACTTCATTGTATCTGAAGAAGTGTTCATGCACACAAAAGCTTATCCCCAGAACACATCCAACACGGCTGCCCAGCTGACTCTATCAGCCTGGAGTTAAATCCGTGCAAGGCATGGATGACGTTGGTCATGAAGATAGGCTCTGGTGGGTCGCCATGTTGGCCTCAAGCAGCAGAAGAAAGTTTGAGTCCAGGGGTACTTTTAAGACCGACCAAGTTTTATTTGGGGGATAAGCTTTTGTGTACACACCCACTTCTTCAGATACACTGAAATCTCAAGCGACAGAACAAAGTCTGAGTCCAGCGGCACCTCTAAGACCAACAGAGTGCACACAAAAGCTGCTACCCAGAATAAAACCTGGTTGGTCTTAAAGGTGCCGCTCGGGACTCGAACTTTGTTCCACTTCCTCAGACCAACCTGACAACCCACCCGATTCTACAGGCTGTCAGGGCACTTTCATTGATTACTATAACGTGCTCTATCTGGAGCTGCTCTGAAAGTAATGTGGAAATGTCAATGAGTGAAAAATTTGTTGTTGTTGTTCAGTCGCACAGTCGAGTCCGACTCTTCACAACCCCATGGACCAGGTCACACCAGGCCTTCCGGTCTTCCGCCGTCCTCTGAAGTTTGCTCAACTTCATGTTCGTTGCATCTATGACACTGTCTGACCATCTCATCCTTTGCCATCCCCGTCTTCTTTTGACCTTCAATCAGTGAAAAATGCTGCAGCCCATTTATGAAGCACCATGAGCCACCATCGGCACACTATGCCCATCTGGAAACAACATCTCTGACTTCCTACTAGCTTGTAGGGTCGATGTAAGGTGCTGATGATTGCCCACAAAGCCCTTCACAAACTGGGACCCTTGTATTTGAAGTACTGCATTCCCCTGAACAGAACCACACGCCCTGTGAGGTCCTCGCAACAGCTGCTTCTAGTACGCCGATCTGCTCCCACCATGGAAACTTTTGCAGCCAGACACCACAGTTGGGCACACGGCCCTCACGCTCCGGAATGGGCTTCCAGAAGAAGACCGGAGGGCACCTTCTTCACTACCCACCCGGAGGCAGCAGGAAGCACAAGCAATCCTTCCTTTTGTTGACCAACAATCCTGTCTTAGCAGTTTGTAGACTGATAGAAACTGGCTGTGGTTTTGCCTTTTTAAAATTCTGTTTTAAGGCAGTGGTATTTTTAATGAACTGATTGCTGGCCACCTCAAGTGTATGGAACAGCAGGATCCTTTAAAAAATAAATAAATAATAAAACTGACTTGAATGGTTAGCAATAGCTCTGTTTTCTTTCAACATTTTAATACATTTCTTCTGCTTCACACGTTCTTGTATTATATATTCTCCACTTGTATCCTGCAATCAATCTATTTAACTTTTTATCTATAAGAAATGTCATATTTCTTTTTTGCAGCATTATAAGTATGTTA
>NW_015170431.1:11475-23061 GCF_001447785.1 Gekko japonicus
AGTTAAATCCTTGCAAGGCATGGATGACGTTGGTCATGAAGATAGGCTCTGGTGGGTCGCCATGTTGGCCTCAAGCAGCAGAAGAAAGTTTGAGTCCAGGGGTACTTTTAAGACCGACCAAGTTTTATTCGGGGTATAAGCTTTTGTGTACACACCCACTTCTTCAGATACACTGAAAATCTCAAGCGACAGAACAAAGTCTGAGTCCAGGGCACCTCTAGGACCAACACAGCGCACACAAAAGCTGCTACCCAGAATAAAACTTGGTTGGTCTTAAAGGTGCCACTCGGGACTCGAACTCTGTTCCCCTGCTTCAGACCCACCTGACAACCCACCCGATTCTACAGGCTGTCAGGGCACTTTCATTGATTACTATAACGTGCTCTATCTGGAGCTGCTCTGAAAGTAATGTGGAAATGTCAATGAGTGAAAAATTTGTTGTTGTTGTTCAGTCGCACAGTCGAGCCCGACTCTTCACAACCCCATGGACCAGATCACGCCAGGCCTTCCGGTCTTCCACCGTCCTCTGAAGTTGCCTCAACTTCATGTTCGTTGCATCTATGACACTGTCTGACCATCTCATCCTTTGCCATCCCCGTCTTCTTTTGACCTTCAATCAGTGAAAAATGCTGCAGCCCATTTATGAAGCACCATGAGCCACCATCGGCACACTATGCCCATCTGGAAACAACATCTCTGACTTCCTACTAGCTTGTAGGGTCGATGTAAGGTGCTGATGATTGCCCACAAAGCCCTTCACAAACTGGGACCCTTGTATTTGAAGTACTGCATTCCCCTGAACAGAACCACACGCCCTGTGAGGTCCTCGCAACAGCTGCTTCTAGTAGGCCCATCTGCTCCCACCATGGAAACTTTTGCAGCCAGACACCACAGTTGGGCACACGGCCCTCACGCTCCGGAACGGGCTTCCAGAAGAAGACCGGAGGGCACCTTCTTCGCTACCCACCCGGAGGCAGCAGAAAGCACAAGCAGTCCTTCAGAGGACGTCTTTTTGTTGACCAACAATCCTGTCTTAGCAGTTTGTAGACTGATAGAAACTGGCTGTGGTTTTGCCTTTTTAAAATTCTGTTTTAAGGCAGTGGTATTTTTAATGAACTGATTGCTGGCCACCTCAAGTGTATGGAACAGCAGGATACTTTAAAAAACAAATAAATAATAAAACTGACTTGAATGGTTAGCAATAGCTCTGTTTTCTTTCAACATTTTAATACATTTCTTCTGCTTCACACGTTCTTGTATTATATATTCTCCACTTGTATCCTGCAATCAATCTATTTAACTTTTTATCTATAAGAAATGTCATATTTCTTTTTTGCAGCATTATAAGTATGTTAACAGAGAGAAACTTTACTTCATTACCATCTATAGTTGCACCTGGATTCTTCCACACTAAAGCCCAAGAAATTATGTTCTCAGGTTTTTTTTTTTAAATCCCTTGATGCTTTCCTGTTTCTAACCCCTCAGAATTAATCAGTTTGTTTGAGTTGAAATACTTTGTTTAGAGTAAAGTAAACCAATCAGTCCTGTAAATAATCCCTCTAACAATAATCAAGTTATCAACTTCTATTCATTCCAGCTGTACTTTGTACTTGTTCTATTTCTATTTGTACTTTCTTATCCTGTCCTTGTTCCACGGAGCTCAGAAGAGCACAGGCAGTTTTCTCCTTCCCTCCATCTTACTTGTTGTGGTTGTTGTTCAGTTGCACAGTCGAGTCCAACTCTTCGCGACCCCATGGACCAGATCCCGCCAGGCCTTCCGGTCTTCCGCCGTCCTCTGAAGTTTGCTCAACTTCATGTTCGTTGCATCTATGACACTGTCTGACCATCTCATCCTTTGCCGTCCCCGTCTTCTTTGACCTTCAATCTTTCCCAGCATCAGGGTCTTCTTCTCCAGTGAGTGCTCCCTTCTCATTGGGTGGCCAAATTATTGGAGCTTCAGTTTCATTATCTGGCCTTCCAGGGAACAGTCAGGGTTGATTTCTTTTAGGATTGTCTGGTTTGATCTTCTTGCAGTCTTACTTACCTCACAGTAACCACCCTGCAAAGTGGGTGAGGCTGAGAGAGAGCAACAGGCCCAAAGTCTCCCACTGAGCTTCCGTGGCGTAACAGGGATCTGACCTGGGCTTCCCACATCCTGGTCCAACACCGAGCAGTCTGCCTGTCTTCTAAATCCATTACTCCCGCCTCATTTCCACCTTCATAAACTCCTCTCCTACTTTCTCTTCTAACAGCCATATTATACATTATTACTTCCTTGAATCTTTCCGTCCTTTAACGTCTTTATGTTCTTCTGACCTAGAATCTACAATCTTCCCTCTCGTTGGATGCATTTCTTTCTCTGTTGCCTCCTTTTCCGCCTGTCTGTCATTCCTTCTCCGAGCCCTTTGTGGCTGAAGGAGTGGCCAAAGGTGAAAGAGGACCCCTTGCACGTGCTGCCGTGCTGTCTCTACCTGTGAAAGCTTACAGAGAATGCAGAAGCAAGTCCCCTGCCTCTGAAAGCCCTCTGCTACCACCAGAACTGCATTTGTCTTGAAAGATACCAGAGGACTCCTTCCTTCCTGGTTCGATGCAAGGAGCAGATCCCTTCGGAAGTCTGCATCTGTAGAGATGACTGAAAGGTGCAGAACTAGAGTGGGAAGCATATCTAAGCCAACCCGCCCCTGTGAGACACATCTATCTGCCCAGCAGCATGCACACACACACACCCAAAATTACTTAACCCCCAGAACCCACAAGCAGCAAGCAAATGTACCAGCAAAGACAAACCACACTCTGCTGGGTAAAACACAACTGGAAAGAAGACAGCATTGCCAGCCTCCAGGCGGGGCCATACAACAGTGTGTTTATACCCCGCAGAATTCCCTCCTCTCATAGGCCACACTCCAAATCTTCGGGAATTTCCCAACCTGGAGTGGGCGACCCTAAAAGGAGGAGAGGCAGGATGTCCTCCTAGCTGTGACAGCAGGAAACACCTCCTCACCCGAAGGTCTCAACCAATCTTAGGCACAGACATGAATGGTTTTTACCTGGTTGATTACGATTCCAGTGGGTGTACGTGACTTCATCCCCACTCAGCCAATGGAAAGACCCCGTTTCGTTTATGTCCTGCAGCGCAGTCCAGAAATACTCATCCTCCCAGCTGTAAATGAGACTGTTCACGTAGGCCTGTTCGAACCTTGTCCAGGAAAAGAAAAGGATGTCGTGAATCACCACCTCACCACATCCCCCAGCCAGCATTTTGTATCGGGGGTGGGGCCCTGCTCCCCCCAAAGACAACAAAAAGGCCAAGTGCCCAGCACAGTTTTGCTACCAAGGACTCTCAACAGAACAGCAGGGGGTCCTGTCGCTCCGTGGGTTCCGCACACACCTGTTCGTGATGGTGAGCAGAGTAGCCCCATAGTCCATGCATATCTTCCGAGCTTCTGCGTACTTGATGTGCTCATCTCCTAGCCAATAGCAAGACGGTGTGTGCCACTTCCAGCCCTGGAAAGAAAGCAAGGGAAAAAGAACAACCAAATCAGCCTCTTGCCATTGTTTGCCCAAATAAGCTGTCACACATTAGGGGTATAAACAGCAAGGATTTGACTTGGGTCGCGAAGAATCGGACTCAGCTGTACGACTGAACGACAAGAAGATATTGTCCCACTTTGCTTGGGCTTGGCTTGTTTGTTGTGCTTTCCTTACTCGTCTAGCACCTTCAGAATCTACTGTCTTGATACACCTAAATAAAATGAATACATTTATCGCAGTCCACTACAGAGGCTGCTTAGGCAAGCTCGTACCTCTGGAAAAGAGGCTACTGTTAGAACAGAATGTGGGGAAATGTTTCAAACAAGGATTTATTTTATTTAGGCCCAAGTGTGAAAGTTAAACAATGAAGAAATTTGACTGGAAGAAAATTGATTCCTTTGAAATGTGGTGTTGGAGGAGGGCTTTATGGAGAGCCAGTTTGGTGTAGTGATTAAGAGTGGCGGACTGTAATCTGGAGAACCTGGTTTGGTTTCCCACTCCTCTACATGCAATCAGCTGGGTGACCATGGGTCTATTGTGCGTTGCGTGTAGCACAGCGTGTCTGCTTCTAGCCAGCAGTAGTCAGCCACCAGGACTATTTCAGCCACTCCAACTCACCAGCCACTCACCAGCACTCAATTTCAGAGTAAGCTCTGTATAGCACCACACAAGACAGTCCTGTGGTAAACGATATACAGAATTTATTTACAATACTTACAGTCCGCTGACAAAGTGCTCCGCCAATCACCATTACACGAGAAGAGAATGAACAGGGCTGCACTTGTCCAGTTATATACATACAGCGTCCAATCAGCTAAGTGCTGACTCATTGTCACTGACCTCATGCCTTATCAGGTCTTAACCGGTCAGGATCAGTTTCCAGCAGCTTGCCTGCTGACACATAGATCACCATGATCTGACAGCTGGATATTAAACATCCGACAGGGTCAGTCACAATTCTCTCAGAGCTGTTCTCTCAGAGCTCACTGAGCCCCACCTACCTCACAGGATGTCTGTTTTGGGGCGTGGAAGGGAAGGTGACTGTAAGCTGCTCTGAGACTCTGAGTGAAGGGCACGGTATAAATCCAAGTCCTCTTCCTTCCCACCAAAAAGACAAATAAGTAGTTTGTAGATCAAATCAAGCCTGAACTCTCCCTACATTTTGAAATGACTTGAAATGCAGATTGAATTGGAATGCAGATTGAGCCTTTCCAGTCTGTAGGCCATTGTTTTGTTTTCCATATTTGTTGTTCCATATATGTTCCATATTTGTTTCCATATTGTTTTGTTTTCCATATTTGTTAAGACTTTGATAGACTCCATTCCCATGGCTTGTAATAGCTCTATTGCTATCCCATCTACTCCTGGTGATTTGTTTATCCCAATTGCTCTCCACGCAATTTCACTTCACTTTCTAAAACTGTAGGTTCTTCTTCAAAATCTATTTCTGTCACCTTTTGCTTCTCATCTGTCTTTCACAATTTTAAGAGTTTCATCAGTCATCCATCGAGGGTTTTCATTTCTTTTGGTTACAGGAATAGTCTTTGCACATTCTTCCTTGATAATATCTCTGGTTTTGGCCCATAGTTTCTCCAGTTTGCAGTGTTCTTAGAACACCCCTTGTATAGGCTTCTTGAGAAGTTCAGGGCAGCTGTCTATCTTAGCTTTATTCTTCTCAGTGCCAGTGCAATTCAAGTTTCAAGTTTATTCAACAGCACACAGACCACACACTATAAAACAAAAAAATTAAGAATCAGAAATCGCAATCAAACAGAGGTTTGCTATGTCCACAATACAGTTTATACAGAGGCTACTCAGAAGTAATCTTAGTCTTGAGGTATCAGGAGTGGCAGAGTACTTTAATAGCCATTTTCCAAGAAATCTCTGGCTGCTGCATACTTTGGACAGTAGAAAAAGATATGGGACAATGAATCAACCACTGTCAAAGGGCATTCACAAAAGCGCTGATCTGAAGGTGTCTTGAGGAAACGATCCTTCATCCAAGCTGTTGGTAGCACATCATAGCATGTGGTCATATATGACCGCCTCAGTTTTGGAACTACCAGCATATTGAGACAGTGAGGCGGGTCAAATTGGGTTGGATGCTTAATTCCCAGATGAAGTGGAGAACATTTCCGTCTAGCATCTTTATAGAGGAAGTCCCAGTCCTGTTTAAACAGTTTCTCTATAAGCAATGCTCGTCTTCTTTCTGTTAGATTGTTTAACTTTTGTAAGCCCAATTGGTTAATTTTCATATCCACAGTTCTGCACCATTTTGCCCAACAGCGCTCATGGGATGCTGACGTGGTGAAAGCTGGAAGATCTTCAGAATTTAACAGTCTGAGGGAGGGAGCTTCCGGTTTCGACGAGAGAGGACGCAGGGACTTTGAGCTCTGAGCGTCCAGATACTCTTTCACCTTAATATTGGACTTAAAAACAACCAAAAGTTCTTCCATAAAGAAAGAACTTTAGCAGGGGACTTGGGCTTCCACCTGGAGAAGTGGCAAACCTCCAGCTGACTATATCTTTCCAAATTAATGTTGAAATGTTTGGGAGGCCCAGTTCGAGTTGTGTGACTGAGGAAGCTATACATGATGGTAAAGCAAGTATTTTACAAAAGAAGGTCATCTGAAGTTTATCAAGTAGTTCTATTGGGCCCAGGAACCAAATCTGAGAACCATAAAGCAGGTGTGGTAACAACAAGTGCCTTAAATGCCTTCAAAAGTGCTGACATATACTGAGCTCCTTGAATGAAGAAAAACTTCCTTAAAGCCAACAGAGCTAAGACGTTTTCTGCTTAAGGTATTGAATATGTTTAAATCAAGATAAAATTGGACTGGAACACAATTCCTAGGTATCTAAATTCACTGATCACTTGTAATTTATACGCACCAACTTTCCATCTTTTGTTTAATCCTTTTGTTGATTTTGTAAACACATGATCTTAGATTTATTTTCATCTATCTCCAAAAGTTCGCTATTAGAGCAGGTGATAAATGCTTTCATAGCGTGCTTTAGACTGGTCTGGGTCCTAGAGAGCAAGAAAAGGCCATCAGCATATAACAAGGCAGGTACTGGGCAATTTCCTAGGCATGGTGCATGGGTGGAAATGCCTTGTAAGCTTGAGACAAAGCCATTTAAATACAGATTAAATAGATTAGATGCAAGGACACAGCCCTGATGGACACCTCTTTGGACAAGTGTTGGATTTAATACAAATCCCAAATTGTTTAATTTAACGCATAATGAGTTTTCAGAATAAAGGTTCATAATTAGTTTTAGCAACCTCCTGGGTAGACACGCAGAATTTAGCCTGTTCCATAGTCATGCATGAGACGCGGAATCAAAGGCAGCCCTTAAATCAATAAATGCTGCATATAAGGAACCACGTGCGTCTAACACGGATTTGCTTATCAATGAGGCCAGCATAAAACAATGGTCCACGCAAGAGCGACCCTTTCTGCAGCCTGCTGGCTCATCGCCCATTACTTTCTCATTATCTATCCAGTGTAGCAGGGGTTTTTTTGCAAGAGCGATGCATACAGCTTACCGATTACTGCCAGAAGACTGATTGGACAATAATGGTTTGGATCATTTTTTTCTCCTTTTTTATATATAGGTGTACTCAATGATGTCTCCCAAATATCTCACATAATTCCATTCTGATTTACCAATAAGGGTGCAAGCACTTGGGCCCACCAGTCAGGGGCTATCTTCAAAAATTCAGCACAGAACGCAACAAGGCCAGGAGACCTCCCCAGTTTGGTGTAGTGGTTAAGTGCGCGGACTCTAATCTGGGAGAACCGGGTTTGATTCCCCACTCCTCCACTTGCTCCTGCTGATGTGACCTTGGGTCAGTCACAAGATCTGGCACAGCCATTCTTGAAAAAGAGCAGTTTGCGTCACAGCTCTCTCAGCCCCACCGACCTCACAGGGTGTCTGTTGTGGGGAGGGGAAGGGAGAGGAGTTTGTAAGCCGCTCTGAGACTCCAAGTGAAGGGCGGGGTAAAACAATCTCCTCCTCCTCTTCTTCTTCTTCTTCGTCTTCTTCTTCTTCGCTTTAATCATAGTAGGTAACAGGTCCCATTTTGGGGTTTGCTCGAGATTGATTTCAAAACCCAGACTTCCGGTTTGAGATTGTGCTTCCTGTAAAGATTCTCCTGGGTAGTGCTTCTCCTGGGTAGTTGGTGATATGGGAGTTGCAGTTTTGTTTGTTGGTTTTAATATTGGAGTGATTAAATGCCAGAGAGACATATTTGGTTTCCCTTTAGTAGCTGGAATGATCTTGTCTCATAAAGATTCCACAGACGTGCCAACGCAATTCAGGCCAGCCACGCTGCCGAGGTCTACTGGATGTCCCTTCTTGTTTAGTGCGTTTGACCCACATTTGTGTAATCCACCTTGAGTATCGGTAAGACAGAGAGACTATATAGAATACAAAAAATAAATAGTGGTGATCCTAATTAGAAGCCATCCCCACTGTAAAAGAAAACAGATGACGTTGAGATCACATAGGGCTGGACTGTATGTTCACCTCAATGGACTCTTCCCGGTCAAAACACCAACGATTTCTTTTCTTGAGAAAGAAATTAAATAAGTGGGGACTGGGCATGGTCTGGGCACCAAGGCTGGCACTCAGATCACACAGGCTCAGGAGGTGGTGGCGGCTACAAGCATGGACGGCTTCAAAAGGGAATTAGATAAGCATATGGAGCAGAGGTCCATCAGTGGCTATGAGCCACAAGGTATAGATAGGGACTCTGGGGCAAGGGATGCTCTGTCTCCTTGGTGCTTGGGGGAGGGCTCCTAGTGTCCTGGCCCCACTGGTGGACCTCCTGATGGCCCCTGGTATTTCTGGCCACTGTGTGACACAGAGTGTTGGACGGGATGGGCCTTTGGCCTGATCCAACATTGGCGTCTCTTATGTTCTTAACGACTTCCTAGAGAGCCTCAGGTGCACGAGGCAGAAGTGGACCAGTTTCCTTTCCTTGACTTTTTAAGCTTGCCTGCCCATCTAACCTAACTTTGGTGTCATTTTCAAAGCCTCCGCAACAAATCACAGTGGCTCCAAGGTTTAGGAAAAAGGGAAAGTGCTTCAGGGCAGTTTTAAAGACACCGAAATCTCCTCCGTCCCCCACCCAAGTGGCCGACAGCCAGCTCTCAATCAGAGGCTCTTTCGAGAGAGAGCGCACAGTCTTTCCCTTGTGCAAGGAAGCTCAGACTCCACCACCGCTGCTTTCATAACGCAGGCTTTGTTGATGTTGGAACCTCTTCGCAGTCGGACACACAATAGGGGCTGTTCACTGCTGAAGCAGCACAAATGGGCCAACTGCAGGGGAATCTAGGGATGGAGATCCTGAATGCTTCTTCGGGAGGCAACCAGAGCGCCCACTGCTATGAAGCAGCACGTGAGAGAAAGCTACGGCACGGGCCTGGAGAGCCGGCTCCGTCAGAGGAAAGCCAGGGGCAGGGGCGGGGGCAGGGGGGGAATGTATGGACGGGAATCCAGAAGCATCACTTCTCCCAAACAGGATGGAGGAGACCAATGTCCCCTCTAAGCTGTGGAGTCTTGTGAGCAAAAATTCTACTTTGTGAGCTACTGGCATTAAAGTGGTGAGTGAGCAAATTTGGCTACTGCATAAATTAATTTGCTCTGGAGCCCTCCTTCCCGAGCTAAGGCAAAAATGTGTAAGCCGGAGGCTAAAAAACTGTGAGCTGGCTCACACTGACTCAGCTTAGAGGGAACACTGGAGGAGACCTCTTTCCTGCACTGCCTTCCAGCTGCAGCAGAAGCCAGGGGCTGATCGGCTCCGGGTCTGTCTCAAGACAGGCATCCAATAGCCTCCCCCCCCCCAAATTTGCCCTTGCAAGGTTGTCAACCCTCTCAAACGTTAGAAGCTGCTTGTAGAGAGCAGCAGATAAGCTCCCCTCCCTTCTCCCAAGAGCCGACGGAGGCATTTCCTGCCTGGGGCACACAAGGTGTGGGTGAGAGACTGTGGGGGGGGGGCCTGTGACAGAGAGAGCCCCCTGCTCTCGCTTCTGCTCCCTCCCGTGGAGAGGGAGGCTGAGCCTCTTTCCTGCACTCCCTCCTCCCACCCACAATTCCCCAGGGTGCACGGGAGGGGGCCACATTTGCCACCAGCCTGGCGGAGGGCCGAGTGCGTTGCCAGCAAGGGGCTCCTAGCAGATTCATCCGCAGCCGAAGGGAGAGAGGCCAAAGGCAGCTCACCCCTGCTGGATACCCGTTATGCTCCTGTGAGTGGCTTGGCAGCCGACTCCGCAGTGAACGTTACCGTTTTGGGGGAGCTGGCACCTGTGCTCTGCCGCTAGGACAATGGGCCCACGGCCAACTCTCTGTAGCTGGGCGAGTGTGTAAGGAGGCCGACAGCAGGAGGGTGGGACTGCTGAACTGACGCGGAAAGGAGAAGAGAGGGGAATCCTGGAGGCGAGCCTTTAGCCGGTCTCGCGGTGCTGCCTGTGAGGCACGCATCCGCTCAACCACTCAAGCACATCAGTTTGCGCCATGCCAAAAACATCCCCATGGCTGCTGCAGAACAAGAGATGTGGGCTGCTGGTGGTCTTGCTGGGTTCTGCAGACCAGAAACGGAGCAGGCCAATGACCGAGGATATCCGGTACAAACACACATGAGGCCCAACGTGTTACTATTAGGGATGCTAGAGAAGGAAGAGAGGGAGACGGGCCTGCCCAGACATACTTCTGAGAGGCTTCTGTTCAAATTCCTGCCCGGCTTTAAGTTTGCGAGACATGGTTTGGGGCCAGCCAGTTCCCCTCAGACTAATTCCCCCAAAACAGGAGTTACAGTAGAAGAGAGCAAGAGTCAAGTAGCACTTTAAAGGTTGACAAAATTTGTGAGTCACTGCTCACTTCTTCAGATACAGCTAGAATGTGAGTCCATCTTTCCTATATATATATTGGGAAGTGGAGTGATTTCAGATGCTGAATGACATTAGCAGGGAAATGACAATAGCAGATGTGATTGGATTAGGTGTGAAATGCAGAGAGGTAGTAGGCATGGAGAAATCAGCATTGGTAATGAGACAGGAAGCCAAGGTCTTGATTCAGTCCAGGTGGATGCATTGTCTTGAGCTTCATTATCAGTTGCAATTCAGCAGTCTCTCTTTCTAATATTCCTTTGAAATTCCTCTGTAAGATACTTTTAGGTCAGCAACTGAATGTCCTGGGAGGTTACACTGTTCCCCCCAGTGGTTTTTGAATGTTGTGGTTTCTGATGTCACACTTAAGTCCATTAATTCTTTGTCAAAGGGACTGGCCTGTTTGTCCAACACAGACGGTGGAAGAGCATTGTTGACACGTGACGGCATAAATCACACTAGAGGATGAGTAGGAGAATGAACCTGAGATGGTCTGGCTGATGTCGCTGGGTCCAGTGATGGTGTTGCCAGGATCTATGTGAGAGCAAAGTTGACATCTTCATTTGTTGCAGGCCTTGGTACTGTTAAGTAGTTTTGTCATTGTGCGTGAGAAGTTGCTTTAGGTTAGCAGGCTGTCTGTAAGCAAGAAAAGGTCGCCCCTCCAGTGCCTGTGTGAGCCTGCTACACATAAATTTCTGCTGCTACAGACAGACTAACACGGCTACCCATCTAGAAGTAACACTGACAGAGGTGACAGATGTGACCTACAGTGCAATCCCAAACAGAATTACACCCTGCTAAGTCCAGTGAAGTCAATAGCCACAGAAGGGCGTAACTCCGCTTTGGACTGCACTGAAAATGTCGAGACAGTGTGTGACTGCAATAAAGAAGGCCAATGCTATGCTGGGGATTATTAGGAAGGGTATTGAAAACAGATCAGCCAATATCATAATGCCCCTATATAAATCAATGGTGAGACCTCATTTGGAATACTGTGTGCAGTTCTGGGCGTAACACTGACAGAGGTGACAGATGTGACCTACAGTGCAATCCCAAACAGAATTACACCCTGCTAAGTCCAGTGAAGTCAATAGCCACAGAAGGGCGTAACTCCGCTTTGGACTGCACTGAAAATGTCGAGACAGTGTGTGACTGCAATAAA
>NW_015170431.1:23249-32709 GCF_001447785.1 Gekko japonicus
GCATTCTCTCTGTTTTTGGTTGAAAGTCCACCTTTTCCCCACTGGGTTATTTCCTTTACTACTGGCTGCATCTCCCTACCCTCAGTGGTCCACTAGAGCCATTAACAAACTGAGAACATTAGGATTAGACCCGTACCAACTTTTGGAAAGCGGCTATGCTAGGGCAAAAACCACTGTTTACCAGCGTCTCAGAGATATTGAGTTACAAACAGCTTATGCCGCACTTCCGCCTTTTTACAAATCTCTGAAATCCAAAACTTTAATGTCTGCTCCTTTATACCTAGCTAATATTTCCAACCCAAATCATAGATGGGCCTTTTCCAGAGCCAGATTTGACACTTTTCCATCTGCAGTTCTTTCCGGAAGATTTCAACGTATCCCCAGACATCTGAGATTTTGCTCATGCCCTTCCGAGTCAATAGAGACCCTCCCCCATATATTATTTGATTGCTCTCACTATGCAGAAGAAAGAGCCCTTTTAATTACGCCTTTATTAAGGTCATTTAGATTTCAAGGACAATTAGTAATCCAGTCCGAGGAACTTTTGCTGAAATACTTACTAGAGGACAAATCCACGGCTATTTCAAGGAATGTTGCTAAATTTCTTTTTATTGCAATTACAAAGCGTAAGCATCTCCTTAATACTCCTTGAGATGTTTGTTTTGGTTGTTTGTTTGTTTTCCCCTCTCTGTAATGTCTTACGATAATCTGGAGACTGTTTTTGATTCTGTATGCTGCCTGATGGGTCTTTGACCGTAATAAACTGATTGACTGAGACTCCTGCTCCTGCTTCTTCTTTCATGTGGGGGGGAGGAAAAAAACAGTCTGACTCCCCAACCCTTCTTGGATGCCATGAGGGATCTCCAGCCCAAGCGGGTGATACTGAGGCTGGCAGCTCCTGAAGACAGGCAGAGGAATTTGGCCCACTTCCCACGGGAAAACCACTGAAGACACTCCTGTGGAGACCCCTCCCTTGGCCCCTTCCTCGGGGTGGGGAACATTCACTCTGCATGGGGTGCTTCACGATCAACTGTCTAGGCCCCCAGTCCTTGGCCCACCCACAGTTACTTGGAGGGAGAGGCTGAAAGAGTGGGAAGGCTGAGCACTCTTCCATCTGCGTGCCGGGGTGGGAAACAGTCACTCTGCATGGGGACAACAGAGTGCTTCACGATTCATTCTCTAGGCCCCACTCCTTGGCCCACCCACAGGTACTTGGAGGGAGAGGCTGAAAGAGTGGGAAGGCTGAGCACTCTTCCATCTGCGTGCACTGCTTGCAGGAGCCTCTCTTCCCTTCTTGCGGGTGTGTGCCCGCGCACATGGAAATGCCTTTAACCTTCCTCCCAGCTCCAGGAGGCAAGGCCTCACCCCCGCCCCCCTCCTCAAGGGAGCACTAGATGCCCATGGACACATGGACCAGTTATATTTGAACACTTCCCTGCCCACCCCCATTGTCTTTGGCACGGCTCCTTTCTTATGTGCAAGAATGAGGGTCTCTACCTACCTTTCTGCAGCCATGGTCCTCGTCTTCTCTGCCTGGATTCACACGCCCCTTCTTCTTACAGACGGAGGGCAATGTCTGGTTACAAGGGCTGTCATTCCATCTCCCTTCCTAGGCAGAGGCAGAGAGGTTTCTGACTCAAAGATCAGCATTTTCACAGCAGGTGCTGGCCAACAGATGCCATCAGTGAGACACCATCCTCACCTTCCCTCCCACTGCATTGACCCCATGACCAGGTGATTCAGAGAAACAGGTTTCCAGTCCTCTGCCCCTGACTAGCACCTTCAGGGAAATCCAGGGGGAAAGGGTTTTTTTTCTGAGGACTTTCTTTCAATTTTTCCACCGGACAAATTGGGGAAATTGAGGGACACCGAAAAAAGGAAATAATTGACACTTTTGATCGAGCAAAATGTTGTTTAAAATTTTTACTTATTCTGA
Organism: Gekko japonicus; assembly: GCF_001447785.1. Classification (NCBI taxonomy): domain Eukaryota; kingdom Metazoa; phylum Chordata; class Lepidosauria; order Squamata; family Gekkonidae; genus Gekko; species Gekko japonicus. The sequence continues at coordinate 25,186 of NW_015170431.1, forward strand.
ATGTATACCATGAAAAGGTCTGAGGACTATCTCAGGTGTTGTTGTTTTTTTCATTTGAAAGATTGGGAAATATTGAGAAGCATTGGAAAAAAATCTCTGAACTGTAGAGGAAAGTTTGAGTCCAGTGGCATTTTTAAGACCAACAAAGTTTTATTCTGGGTAGAAGTTTTTATGTGCATGCACACTTCTTCAGATACTCTGAATTGTGTGTGTGTGTGTGTGTGTGTGTACCGGTCGGGAACAGTGACCGTAATGCTATTAAGTTTAACATTTATTCAAATAGGGAGTTGCCCAAAAAGACCAACACAACCACATTTATACGGGGTAAGGTAAAGGTAAAGGTTCCCTTGCTCAAAAGCCAGTCGAGTCAGACTCTAGGGTTGCGGTGCTCCTCTCCGTTTCAAGGCCGAAGAGCCAGTGCTGTCCGAAGAAGTTTCCGTGGTCATGTGGCCGGCATGACTAAACACCAAGGCCGTGCAGGGAACGCTGTTACCTTCCCACCGGAGTGGTACCTATTTATCTACTTGCCATTTCTTGCTTTCGAACTGCTAGGTTGGCAGGAGCTGGAACAAATGAGGGGGCTTGTGAAGTAGAAACGGAAAGGAAAGGTAAGGAGGGTCAAATCCCTTCAGGGAGTTTGGGGACTATTTAAAACTACAATCCTAGAAGCCCAGAAAAAATATATACCACAGGTTAGGAGAGGTACAAATAGGTATAAACAAAGGCCTGCATAGTTAACAAATAAAGTAATGGAAACAATAAAAGGTAAGAAGGATTCCTTTAAGCGACAGAAGGCTAGTCCGAGTGAGGTAAATAAAAGGGAACACGGGTTGTGGCAAATAAAATGCAAGTCGGTGATCAGGCAGGCAAAAGGGGACTATGATGAACATATTGCAAAAAAATACATCAAGACTAATAATAAAAATGTCTTCAAATACATTAATAGCAGGAAACCAACCAGGGAGGCAGTGGGACCCTTGGATGACCAAGGGGTAAGAAGATTACTAAAACATGACAAGGACATGGAAGAGAGGCTGAATGCATTTTTTGCCTCTGTCTTCACTGTGGAAGATGGGAGGTGCTTGCCCACTCCAGAACCGCCGATTTCAGGGGGGGCATTGAAAGACCTGAGTCAGACTGAGGTGACGAGAGAGGAGGTCCTATGACTGATGGACAAATTAAAAACTGACAAATCACCAGGCCCAGATGGCATACATCCAAGAGTTCTGAAAGAACTCAGATATGAACTTGTGGATCTCCTGACAAAAATATGCAATCTATCACTAAAATCTGCCTCCATTCCTGAGGACTGGAAGGTAGCTAATATAACCCCCATCCTTAAAAAAAAAGGTTCCAGAGGAGATCTGGGAAATTACAGGCTGGTCAGTGTAACGTCGATACCAAGTAAGTTGGTAGAATCCATTATTAAATACAGAATTAGTAAGCACACAGATGAAAAAAGCTATTAAGGAAGTATCAGCATGTATTCTGTAAGGGAAGATGTTATCTCACTAACTTTTAGAGTTCTTTGATCGAGTAAACAAGCATGTGGACAAGGGATAAAGTTCCTCATCAAAGGTTCCTAAGTAAACTCAGCAGTTATGAGATAAGAGGACAAGGCCTCTTGCGGATTAAAAACTGATTAATTAACAGGAAACAGAGAGTGAGTATAAATGGGCAGTTTTCACAGTGGAGGGTGGTAAGCCGTGGGGTACCGCAGGGCTCAGTACTAGGTCCAGTGCGTTTTAATTTGTTCATTAATGATTTGGAGTTGGGAGTAAGCAGTTTGCAGTGGCTAAGTTTGCGGATGACACTAAGGCCCTGTTCATACGAGGCGTTTTGAGTCAGGAGGGGGACGGAACGGGGGCGGAGCAAACGGGCACGATCCCACAGCAACATCTGGGAATTGTTGCCTGCCCGTCCCTGATCCGTCCCTACCGCCAAAAACACGCAGTAAAAAAGAACCACCTACCTAGGTGGTTCTTTCCAGTAGAGCGCCTCAAGCCGGGCCATGGGATCGGCCGGCGCGTCCTTGCGCCGGCGCATCTAAACTGCAATAAAAAAGACAAATGCTATGCTGGGGATTATTAGGAAGGGAACTGAAAACAACCCAGCCAGTATCACAATGCCCCTGTATAAATCGATGGTGCGGCCTCATTTGGACTACTGTGTACAGTTCTGGTCACCTCAAAAAAGATATTATAGCATTGGAAAAGGTTAAGAAAAGGGCAACTAAAACGATTTATGAAATTATGCCTGGGATAGAGAACGCAGAGAAAGAAGTACTTTTCTCTCTTTCTCACCATACAAGAACTTGTGGGCACTCAATGAAATTAATGAGCAGTAGGTTTAGAACCAATAAAAGTACTTCTTCACCCAAACAGTAATTAAGACGTGGAATTCACTGCCACAGGAAATAGTGACAAGCCACAAGCATACAAGCATGAAACCAGAAAACATGGTAAAATGGAACAGCCTCCCTCAGCAGATTTTGTGATCAAAAGGCAGTTATTTAAAATCATTGTACAACTGTGGGGCACTGCATCTCAGATCTTGTCTAGTCCTAATAGCAACTTTGTCTAGCTAAAGGGAAAATAAAAAAAAATAAGCACAGCAGAAACAAAAGAAAAAAATGAGATAATTATAGTCAAAAAAATAACCCAAGACATAGATTCTGTACATTTACAAGTGTAGAACCTTGTAGCAGGAGGGAGGAGAGAGGCCCGGGGCCCCCTCCCACAGCGACCTCACGGTGCCAGGCCTTCCACGCCCCTCCGTTCCCTTTCCTCCTCACCGTCCAGGCCTCGGCCTCTCACAGCCCACCCCTCTTGTATCTAACGCACGGCTACTTCCAAAGCTGTTCCTTATTATAGGTAAAGGGTAAAGGTTCCCTTGCTTGAAAGCCAGTCGAGTCCGACTCTAGGGTTGCGGTGCTCATCTCCGTTTCCAAGCCGAAGAGCCAGCGCTGTCCGAAGATGTCTCCGTGGTCATGGGGCCGGCATGACTAAACACCGAGGCACACGGAACGCTGTGACCTTCCCACCAAAGTGGTCCCTATTTATCTACTTGCAATTTCTTGCTTTCGAACTGCTAGGTTGGCAGGAGCTGGAACTAGAGACGGGAGCTCACTCCGTCATGCGGCACCCGGGTCTCGAACTGCTGAACTACTGACCTTCCACAGCCTGCAGTTCAGCATCTTAACCATTTGAGCCACCGCAGCTCCTGTTCCTTATTATAGTAATACACAAAAAGTGATTCCATGAATTAAAAGTTCAAGTGCTGCCAGTCTGGGCATGCGTTTCCTGTGGTCAAGGGCTGTCTTAGTGATTCTGGAGTCCTGGGCAATAGCCAAGGATTGGGGCCCCACACGCCCAGGGCCCAGGCCCAGGAGGCAGGAAGTCACAAACCCCAAAGCACAGCCGTCCCACCTAAAAACACAAGATGGCATTCATAACCTAGGGATATTTAAAATTTAGTCTGCTGGCATATGCACGGGGCTTTGTTCTTCCTCTTCACTTTGGAACGCATGGCACTTGAATCTTCACGTAGCTCGCGTATGTGTTACTGCTGTGGTGGCAGTGTGCAGCATGACAGCTGCTGTGCAGGCCACAGGTGAGAAGGAGGAGCACATGATGCACTCATGCATATCTGCTGCCCTCTTCCCGTGCAGCTACAGCCTAGCTTACCTGTTTGGCCAGACAGTAAGGGTGGCTGGGGGCGCAGGTGTGGGCCCTCTTGTCAGCTAAGCTGCCATGAGCGTGGAGAGGCTTCCTAATTGCTTTGCATTCCTTCCCATGCGCTTAATTGCTTCACAGCTGCAACGCTTATCTGTAAAGAGTTACTGGAGGAGATTGTGGTGTCTACCTTCCGTGGGAGCTTCTTCATTCCCAGCTTTGCTACCGTTAGACAGCCTTGCCATCTCCCGCACGTGGGAGTCCACCTAATTGGGTATTGCTGGGGGGGGGGCGCATACGAATGCCCTATATCTTATTATGCGCATAAGTAGTCCGCCATTCCTAACAGTGTTCATGTTATTGCATCTATGGCTTTTCAATAAAAGTAAAACCTTCCTGGAAGCGTGTACTTCGTTGTTTGGCTGTGGGTCCTGACACCTCTCTACCAGCCACAAGGCAGGAACAGCATGCAGAAGGAGACGGGAGTAGACAGCCCCGACCAAGCCGCTCATTCCGCTCAGCTGTCTGGACGGGACGGGGTGGGCACAGCACAGTGCCCTCTCTCCTACCGTCCCTCACTTCAGTCACCCCATGCCAGGGGAAGGGCCAGCCTCAATCCCTCACCACCCCCTCGAGTCACTGCTGTGTGTGGTTTTGTACCCCAAGTAGGAAGGAGTGTAATTTCTAAGGTTTCCCCCACAGACACTGCAAAGAGGAAAGAGCTGCCAATAATGACATGGCCCGAATGAAAATTTCGACTTGTAATAATATAAAAGAAAATTGTTATAAAATGATGTATAGATGGTATATGACACCTAAAAAGGTTGCTAATATGAATGAAAATATGTCTAACAAATGTTGGAAATGTAAGAAAAAAGAGGGCTCATTTTACCATATGTGGTGGACTTGTGATAAAGCAGTGACTTTTTGGACAGAGGTCCATAATGAAATGCAAAAAATCCTGAAATGTACTTTTAAAAAAGAACCAGAAGTATTACTTTTGGGATTAAAAATGGAAGAAGTAAATGTGACTAAAAGGACATTGTTATGGTATTTGATCGTAACGGCCAGAATGACGTATGCACAATACTGGAAACAAGACAAAATACCTGAAATATGGGAATGGATAAAGAAAATGCTTTTTATGGCAGAAATGGATAAACTGACAAACTTAACGATAACGAAGATGAAGAATTTTTTGAAGAATGGATGGACTTTAAAGAATACATATAAAAAATACTGGGACGTAAAGAATAACTTACTTTGCTTTGATAGCTATTAAGAACAAGAAAATTGAAATTGAATTAATTGAATATATAGTTAAAAGGTTACCTAGAATTAGATCATAAGTATAAGATAATAGGAGTTAATTGATTAAGTAATAAGTGGGGTAATATGGAAAGTGAGAATTTGTATTATGGAGGGGGTGGGAGCATTGCGGGAAGCCTGGAAATGGGAGGGAGGGGGGAAAGGAAAAGGGTATTTGACAAATGTGAAGTTATAATTTTGTAATATCCTGATAATAAATTGTTTTTTAAAAAATAATAATGACATGGCCCGCTCCATGGTAAGTTTTTGAAGGGACAGTTCATTCTCATTTCTAACAGTTAACCATGGGCATATATTAATGTTCAATGCAAGTTCAATCAACACTTGCAGAGAGAGAGAGAGAGCGCAAGCATGCTCGCAAGAGCTCAAAAGTGTATCCCCTGCCAATGCTGAGTCCCTCCCCTACACGTACCGGTCCCCAGATCGTGACACAGTCCTCCAGGTTGTCCCTGAAATTGTTGGGCTCAAAGGGGTGCCAGAAGGTGAACTGCACTGGTGTTCCATCAGACCACTCAAAGTCCATCTGCAAGCGGAGATCGTTCAGGCCAATCCAGAGTTCTTCAACATCTGCCAAAGCAAGGCAAAACTGCCGGTCAGTAACTCCACTTTCCTAACCAAGCGTCCCCTCCCAAACACTAGCAAATCAGCTCAAAGAATCCAGCGGGATGCAATGTGAGATTTCAGTGCTGAGGGAAGGGAAGCAAGGAAGTCTTAGAGACACTTAACATCATCTCTGGTCTCTTGCTTCCCAATGGCTGTTCTAGAGCATCTCCGAATTCAGCCAACCACATTTGAGTTTAGACAAAGCAGTATGTCATGTGAGATTTCAGTGCTGAGAGAAGGGAAACAAGGACGTCTTAGGGACACTTAACATCATCTCTGGTCTCTTGTTTCCCAATGGCTGTTCTAGAGCATCTCCGAATTCAGCCAACCACATTTGAGTTTCAACAAAGCAGTATGTCTTTCTTCCATGTTTTAATGGAGGACCGGATGGGTAGAACATTTTGTAAAGGTGGGAAAAGGCTAGAGAGACGCCATTTGTCTTTGTGAGAAATCCTAAGCCCTAGCGTACTGGCACTTTCCAGCTCTCCCACTGGCTGTGCTGTGTGCTCCATCAGACATTGGCCCGTCAACTGCCACTCAAGAGTACGCACATGTCATTGGCTGGGTGCTGGGTCTGCTCCTCTCCCCAACGCCAGCTTGGACTCTCTTCCCCGTCAGAACAAACGGCCAAAACAGCTGTCTCTCCTGACAAAGACACTTCTACTGCTGCCTGGGCCCCCCCGCAGCGGGCGGGCGGGCTACTGAGGTGAGCCCCCAGCCATTAAACCATTAATGACTACTGGGGATTTACATAACATTAAGGCTGACAATGACGGAATTGAAATTGTTAAAGATTTTCTATTCCTTGGCTCAATCATCAATCAAAAGGGAGACTGCAGCTAAGAGAGCAAGAGATGGAGACTGGGAAGAGCAGCCGTGAAGAAGCTAGAATAGATTCTTAAGTGTAAGGGTGTGTCACTGGCGACCAAGATCAAGGTAATTTATACTATAGTATGTCTGGATGTGAAAGTTGGACATCGAAGAAAGGTGACAGGAAGAAAGCTGATCCACCTGAAATGTAACGCTGGAAGAGAGTTTTACGGATACCAGCGTGGACCACCAAAAAGACGCATAAGTGGGTTCTAGAGCAAATCAAGCTGAAAATCTCCCCCAAAGCCAAAATGACTAAACTGAGGCTATCATAAGAACATAAGAACATAAGAGACGCCAATGTTGGATCAGGTCAAAGGCCCATCCAGCCCAACACTCTGTGTCACACAGTGGCCAGAAATACCAGGTGCCAGCAGGAGGTCCACCAGTGAGGCCAGGACATTAGAAGTCCTCCCACTGTTGCCCCCCCCCAAGCACCAAGAAGACAGAGCATCACTTGCCCCAGAGCCCCTATCTATACCTTGTGGCTAATACCCACTGATGGACCTCTGCTCCATATTAAGAACATAAGAGACGCCAATGTTGGATCAGGCCAATGTCCCATCCAGTCCAACACTCTGTGTCACCCAGGGGCCAGAAATACCAGTGCCATCAGGAGGTCCACCAGTGGGGCCAGGACATTAGAAGCCCTCCCACTGTTGCCCCCCCCCCAAGCACCAAGAAGACAGAGCATCACTTGCCCCAGAGCCCCTATCTAGACCTTGTGGCTACTTTGGTCACAATTATGAGATGACAAGAGTCACTGGAAAAGACCATCATGCTAGGAAAAGTGGGAGGCAGCGGGAAAAGAGGAAGAGCCAGCAGGAGATGGACGGACGCCGTCAAGGAAGCCACAAAGACGCTCAGTTTGCAAGACCCGAGCAAGGCTGTTAACAATGGGACGTTCTGGAGGTCATCGATTCATGGGGTTGCTCCAAGTCAGAAGCCCAAACCTGGAAAGACCAAATCTGTACTCTCACACTTTCGTCCAGTGTAAAATGCATTATTCAGCATGGTCATCCGTCAAGATGAATAGGGCAAGTGCGGG
>NW_015170431.1:33670-40127 GCF_001447785.1 Gekko japonicus
TTTTTAAATCATATGATATTGTTTTAACCTGGCACTTGTGCCCTGTAAGCCGCCCTGAGCCTTCGGGGTAGGGCGGTGTATAAATTTAAATATAAATAAATAAATAAATAAATAAATAAATAAATAAATAAATAAATAATGGTAACATTCGACACCGTCGACTATGATTTCCTGACCCCACTGCCTCCCTGACATCAGGATATGAGGGACTGCTTTACAATGACTTTCCTCCTTCCTTCATGTTCGGGGTTCGTGATCCTGTTTTTTGAGGATCACGAAACCGCGGGGAAAATCGGGCGAAGCTGTGGGTTAAAATGCGGCCACACGGCTTCGAGTGGGAAATTGACCAATAGATGCGGGGCAAAGGGAGGCGCGACCGCGGCGCAGCTCTTGTGCGAAATCGGTCAAAATTCCCTCTCCTTCCTCCCCCTCTCTGGTTTGCCCTCCTGGCAGGGGCAGCTTTGGCCCTGTAAAGGGGGCCCTGCCCCCAGCCCCGTCCTGGCCTCACCTCCCCAAAAGGAGGCCGGGAGCACGAGAGAGTCAGCTGGTCAGCCCCACAACCAATGCACCCTCTAAGCTGTGGAGTCTTGTGAGCAAAGATTCTACTTCGTGAGCTACTGGCATTAATGTTGTGAGCGAGCGATTTGGCTGCTGCATAAATTAGTTTGCTCTGGAGCCCTCCTTCCTGAGCTGGGACAAAAATGTGTAAGTTGGAGGCTAAAAAACTGTGAGCTAGCTCACACTCACTCAGCTTAGAGGGAACACTGCCCACAACCATTGTTGTTCTGTAGAACTGTGAATTACTGATTTATTTAGAAAATATATATGCTGTTCCTCCAGACGTGGTCTGCTTCCGATCAGAATTGCAGCAAGGCATAACAATATTTTACTCTTTCCAATGAATTCCTCTCTCTTTTTTTTGTTTTTTTGCATTTGTGTGTATGCATGCGTGTGTGTTTGCCCATGCCTGGAAGTCATGGCGACCTCTGGCGACTCCTACTGGGCCATGGAGGACGTCCAGAGATGTGGCTTGATAGCCTGCCTCTGCCTCCTGGCCCCGGAATTCTCTGGAGGTCTCCCATCCAAATACTTGCCAGGGTCGGACCTGCTTCGCTTCCAAGATCTGACAAGATGGGGCTTGCCTGGGCTATCCAGGTCAGGGCTGTTTCCATATGTCTGTAAACGTTAGCCTAGCTAACTATCACTACGTGTCGTGCAATCTCACAGTACTTTACAGAAACAGCAACAGCCTAGTCAAGCAGGTGGTTTCCACAGGGGGGCCGGCTAGGGTGGCTTTGCTGCTGCTCCCGCCGCTTCGGATATAGTGCAGCGGCAAGAGGGCTTCCTCCACCCGGCGGGTTTCCCTGCCTGCAGGCTCCCAGCACTGGCCCCCCATCAGCAGCTCCCCCCCCTTCCTGCAGGCCAACAACTGAATATTGTGAGAACGTTATAACCACATGTGCACCCCAGGTTCTCCAAATTCTTTGTTTTTTATTAGTTTATTTATTTCATTTCCTCCCCCACAAGAACGTTGCCTCTCTGTTGCCAGTCCTAGAACAAAGTTGTATAATTGTTTATTATAATAAAAAAGGAAAAATGAATGAAAGAATCAATGAATGAATGAGAAAGGTGGACTATAAATAAACGTTTAGTACCTTTCCCCCCACATTAGTTAAGCAAACTCTCTTCCTTACTATCTCAGTAGAAGATATAAAGTGCAGACTAATAAATAATTACTTAAGTTAATTACATCAGTTTTATTTGTAAGTTAGTCTATAAGGATGAGTGTGCAGCTTACATCATAAGCCCCCCTGCCCCCTTTAGCCACCTTGCCCTGAGCCCACGCGCCCCGCCCAGCTTGCCAGGCCTCCGTCTCCTGACCTGGCTAGATAACTGAACCACAGAAACTGCATTCCTTGCAACATTCTGATCTGGACATGGATATTCAATGATCCCACACCAGTTCAGCCAGTGGCCATGTGGGGTTGCAAGAAGGCCGGCAACGTGACAGTAATTTTCACCCTCTTATAGACAAACTTATAGACAAAACTGAAGGTCAAAGAAGACGGGGACGGCAAAGGATGAGGTGCTTAGACAGTGTCATCGATGCAACGAACATGAAATTGAGCAAACTTCAGAGGACGGTGGAAGACCGGAAGGCCTGGCGTGATCTGGCCCATGGGGTCGTGAAGAGTCGGACTCGACTGTGCGACTGAACCACAACAAATAGACAAACTAAACTACGCACCTGTCAGGTAGGTATTAGAGGTGGCATTTGGTTTTTTCTTGCAGATATAAGGCAAGGCAATGCTGCAGTCCCGGTTTTGCCATCCCCCTGACGATTCAGTCCGGATCACTCCACAGTTCTCCTCATGGGGGTTGTCTGGCTGACCTACACAGAGAAGGAGGGTTGGCACCAGGGGGGAGATCACCCACCTCTACGACTTCAGCGGGAAGCCACAGATTAAGACTGGCACAGCACTGGGCCAGAGGCAAGGCATGTTTCAGGATTGCCTAGGCCCACTTCAGGGCAGCTTCCAATGCGATTTGGAGACTGAAACTGCCCTGGTCGTTCTCTAAGGCCGCTTTCACCAGGAGGGCAAAAGGGTGAGGGAAACCCTGGCCATGCTTCTGGATTTCTCAGCAGCCTTCAGAAGGGTGTCCTTCTACTCTAGCTGTCTGAGATGGGAATCAGGAGCACTGAGCTCTGCGCGGCTTCAGTTCTAGCTCTGGGCGGTGGTGAGCATTTATGGGATTCTATAGCCTGCCTCCAGCGCTATTGCATGCCTCCATGCTTGGGAGGTCACTCGGAGACAAGGAGCGTGGTGTCGTCAACCTGCTGACGGCTCACAACGCGACTTCTCCTTTTCTTCCAGCTTAGTTGAGTTTGACAGTCTGAACAGGTTCTGCAGCTCGGATGGGAGCCAATAATCTGAAGCTCAAACCAAAGGCTTTGGTATAGTTGGCTGGTGATGTACCAATTAAGAATAGATGCTACATCTTCTTCTGGCTGGTGTTACACTCAATTTAAGGCTCAGTGGCATGGCTTAGGGATACTATAAGAATCAACCTTGCAGATGGAATCCAAGTGCCAGCCATGGCACACAGTTCCTTTGGCACACTTTAGGTGGCATGCCAGCTACAGCTCTTCTGGTCCATTCACTGATGAACCTTCAAAATGGGTAACTGTGTTTTAAACAGAGCTGCTCATGTTCGCTCTTTGAAATCTCAGCTGGTACACAGTACAATGCTGTCTACAGATACTAACTGAACACATCTCACCAGCTTCTCTAGCTACCCATTTATTTCTGGACAAATTTCAAAGTGCTAGTTTTGGCCTACAAAACTTGAAGGAACTTGGGATCGCAGGGCCGGCTCACTCACTAGGCGAACTAGGCGGTCGCCTAAAGCGGGCCGGCCCTTAGGGGCGCCAAAATGCAACCGGCCTCGTACTCTGAATGTTTCTTGATTATTTGTGTTTTTCATTCTTCCTAAAATGCATGTATTTTTGAAAATTGGTGGGCACACGGGGGGGGGGCGCCAGAAGGGATCCTCGCCTAGGGTGCAAAATAAGCTGGGCCAGCCCTGGATCCAAGTATCTGAAAGATCCTCCTGTTCCTTCTCAAACTCCCTGACTTAAGTTCTCCATAAGAAGGCCGGATCCGGTGGCTGCCAAGGAAAGGACCATTTCTGCCACGGTGGCTTGCCCACAACCCTGGCGACGCATGTCTCCTGCTCTTCTCTACAGGGAATCTTGGCTATTTTAAAACAAAAAGTTGTTGTTTTACACTATACTATAAGTTGCCTTCAGGACCCCAAGGAACATAAATATGTTAAGCAAAAAAATAAATGATTTACTATTTGTTGTGAGATAGTGAAGCCGCATTCTCACAAGACGGGCTTTCCAGCTTCTGTTGTTGGTTTTGAAAAGGGCAGGGGGGATTTCTATCACACTGCCAAAGAACTGGGTTTACATACTGGGGACCTGAATTCAAATTCCTGCTCAGTCATGACAACTGTGGGGGTGTTTTGGTAATAAACCACTCAAAATTGTAGAGCTTGGTGGGAAAGGCCAGGCTGAGGGCAATACCAGTGATCCATTTGGGTTGGGGGCACGTGCATCCATCGTGGACACCGTACAGCCTCGCTGCAAGGCCACTTTTTAATATCCCATTGGTCTTTACCATAAAGGCAAACTTTTTTGAATTGTAGAATTCCTGGTTCAATCCAGAGACAGTTAAAGAACTGGGATCCCATTGATGACAATGCATTCCATCTTCACTGATGACATGTCTTGCCAGGGCTTTTTTTGTAAAAAAGAAGCCCAACAGGAGCTCATTAGCATAATAGGCCACACCCAACAGCAGAAATGCATTAGCATATTAGGCTACACCCCATGCCTTCCCTTGGCTTGCCTGGGTGCCCCGCAGTTGCGGGGAGCCTGGGCAAGCCCCCCCTTGAAGGGAAGGGAAGGGAAGGCAGCCATGGGGCGCCCGGGCAAGCCGGCCCTTGGACAGGCCGGGGAAGACACAGGGAGGCATTTAAAAGCCTCCCTGATCCTTCCACACACATCCCGGCCTGCCCGCCTTGGAGTCGCCAGTGGGGTCACTCTCCAGGCCTTCCCTCTATAGCCATGCATGCAGAGGTTTTGGCTGTAGTGGGCGTGGCCAGCTCTGAAGCCAGCCGGAACTCTGTTCCTGTGCGTTCCTGCCCACAAATAGCCCTGTGTCTTGCTGATATTCTTTGACACACACCCCCTTCCTGACTTACCATTCTCCCAGTTGAGGAACTTCAAGGGTGCGTTGTCTGACCACTGCCAGCCCCCGTTCAGGTCCAGATCATTAAGTCCAATCCAGAGGGTGGAACTATAACCCGTCAGCAGTCCTGGCAAAGAGAGGGAGGCTGTGGTTAGATGGGCAGTTTGGCCCAATATAGTTGCCGTTCCCTTACGGATTAAATGGGCCACATCTGGTGCCCACATCACACATCCACATCTGGTGCCCATCCGCCAGTCATACTCACCCCATCGCACGATGAGCTGGATGTGGAGTAAACAGCCACCAGAGAAAGTCCGGTGCTTAGGATGTCCGGGAATTCATCCCGCGTTTCCAGATGTCTGAACTCCCCTCTTGCAAAGTCAAGCTGTTCGGGAAGTCTGAACCTTCCCTTCTGTTTCCGCCTCCTTTTTTCTTTTGGATAAGGTAGCGATGTGTGCATAAGTGCATCATCGCCCCTGGCGTCGTCAATCTCTCTGGCCAAGTAGTCATTCCGGATCGGGAGTCCCCAGGGGAGTTGTTTTTGAGCAACAATTCCCCCACCCCAAAAAACCCCTCTCTCCTGTTTCTGCATCAGAGTTTCTGTTTGAGAGCATCCCATGATTGACACAAGGGTAAATGTACTGAAGTCACTGGGACTACTCTCACATAAATTTGCATCCCCCCCTCATGTATTCCAAGGCAAAGGGAGGCAACTGAGAGGGGCTAGAAAACATGGCAGAGGGACAGTGGAGCTGTCAAAAAGGAGCTGTAGCTTTGGATACACACATTTATAAATGGGATCCCATAAATGCACACGGGTGAAAGACCAAAAAAGAAAAAAGGATGCCGCAGCAACCTGAATGATTGACTATGAGGCCAGTGTGTGGTGAAGCCAGTTCACGATGTCTGATCAAAACTTCCCACAACAATATAAACCATCACAAACAGAGGTGTGGCTAGACCATGCCAAGCCTCCAGTGTGACCACAGCCAAAGAATGGCAGAATGCCATAGTATCAGAGCCAACATCTTATGGCCATAATGTTGCCCAAAAAGCAGCAGCCTGGCTGTCCACCCACCTGGCCCAAGTCTCCTCCAGGACTCTCCCCTGCCATCACTCAATGGTGCCCGATGCTCCATATAAGAACATCAGAGAAGCCAATGCCGAGACCTGCAACCCCTCCCTTCCTTTTGCAATAGTTATGAAAATCCTACACTTCTGCAGCATTACAAAAAGGAAAAGAGGGGATCTCCTGGTAGATTTCTCAAGTGATTTCAGGGCTAAAAGCATGGACAGCTTATCAAAAGATAAGCACATGGAGCAGAGGTCCATCTGTGGCTATTAGCCACAAGGTCTAGATAGGGGCTCTGGGGCAAGTGATGCTCTGTCTTCTTGGTGCTTGGGGGGGGGTCAACAGTAGGAGGGCTTCTAATGTCCTGGCCCCACTGCTGGACCTCCTGAGGGCACCTGCTGAGCGGTCGGGTTAGAATGGATAAAAGGAAGTACTTCTTCACCCAAAGAGTGGTTAACACATGGAATTCACTGCCACAGGAAGTGGTGGCGGCTACAAGCATCGACGGCTTCAAAAGGGAATTAAATAAGCCTATAGAGCAGAGGTCCATCAGTGGCTATTAGCAACAAGGTATAGATAGGGGCTCTGGGGCAAGTGATGCTCTGTCTTCTTGGTGCTTGGGGGGGGG
>NW_015170431.1:40263-46070 GCF_001447785.1 Gekko japonicus
CCTGATGGCACCTGGTATTTCTGGCCACTGTGTGACACAGAGTGTTGGACTGGAGGGGCCAATGGCCTGATCCAACACTGGCTTCTCTTATGTTCTTATAAGAGGGAACTGGATAAGCATATGGAGCAGAGGTCCATCAGTGGCTGTTAGCCACAAGGTACAGATAGGGACTCTGGGGCAAGTGATGCTCCATCTTGGTGCTTGGCGGGGGGATCAACAGTGGGAGGGCTTCTAGTGTCCTGGCCCCACTGGTGGACCTCCTGATGGCACTGGTATTTCTGGCCACTGTGTGATACAGAGTGTTGGACTGGGTGGGCCTTTGGCCTGATCCAACACTGGCATCTCTTATGTTCTTATGACTGAAACCTGAACTCCTTTCAGTAGCGTTTTGACACCCTTGCACAGACAGGTGCTCTTTTGGGCCCCTCTACCCAGCCTAATTACCAACTACTGATCAGAAGAATGAACGAAGCGGAGGCAGGCGTGCAAAAGAGCTCCTAAGGGTCAACGTCTTTCATGCTTTTGCCACCTGAAGGTGGCTCAGTCCAAGGCTCACCGTTGATGTATGTCTGCTCGTAGATCTCGGTGATGCTGAGCAGGCCGGCCCCTTGCTGTTCACAGCTCTTCCCAGCCTCCTGCCAAGACAGGGTGGACTGGAAGTTGAACTGGTAGCAGCTGCCGGTGAGGTGGTCCCTGTCCCAGAAGGTATCACAGTCATTGCCTACAAAGGAGGGGCATGAAAAGGGATGTCAATGCAACCAGTCTCCACGTTAATTAACCAGTCCTTGACATTAAGAAATGTTGGAGAGACCCGCTTGTTTTGTGGCACATTTGGGGTTACTGTAAACACTCCTTTCCAGCCTGCGGGGAAATGGTCCTAATGAGGAAGGAAAGGCATAGCAATGCTTAGGAGGAGGAATGAAGGGAGGATGTAAGGCAAGTGGGGCAGGTAAAGAGTACTTTGGGAATGGGGGGGAAGGGTTCACGTGGATTTGCTAAACTACGTGGATTTGGGTCATTCAAAGGTCAAGCACTCTTTTCTGTTATATGGTCCATTTTGTTTTTCAAATCAGGTTGTATGTTAAGACATACACCCCACCCTGAGTCCTGCAAATAAGGGCAGGGTGTCATTCCAAATTTTTAAAGGATTAAGTAAAGTGAGTTTCCCACCAAACCTTCAAGTGTACACCTTGCCTTCGTTACCACAAAAAAGGCAGGCCAGAGTGCATTGATGTGGCAGGAGTTGACTCGAACGGAGTTGACCTTTTAGGTGGTAAATTCAGGTACTCTGACTTCTTGGCTATCAGCACCCAAGGAAATTATCCTCCAACTAAGCCAGTGCTGCAACTTTTGCTAAACTCGCAACCCGCATCATCCCTACAGCTCTCTGTCTGTGAGCCCCTCGCCGCCCCACCACAGGCCGAACGACTGCACTGCCCCGAACGCTCTTCAGCTTTTCCGACTGCTATGGGGAAAGGGTCAGTCACAGCACACTGGAAAAGACTGCCGCTGCTTTGAGGAATGACAGTCAGGTCTGTTTGGGGGGAACCAGACTTTGTGTGCCGTTGGCGGGAGGGAGACTCCAACGGCACGGAGCGGCTCAAGCGGCGTGGTTGAAGCTCACGTTCTGTGGCCTGGTGGCTGGAGAGTGAAGGAGAAGAGTTCAGGATGGTAGCAATCTAGAAGGGCATACCAAGCAGGCTGGGAAACAAGCTATGCAGGGTCTACAGGAAGGAGAGGCCACACGGCACAGGACAGCTCAGCAGGCTGCACCCCTGAAGGCCAAGAAGTCAAAGGGAGAAAGGAGATAGGAGCAGCAGCAGCAGATGAGGTCCCACGGAATCCAACTGAGACGTGCCTCTTTTCACTTCATTGGGTGGGCTAACTAATGATAAGTAACCCAACCACCACCAGGGACCGTGATTCTGCCCCACACAGAAATAACTTACTCTTAATGGGGCAGAAGCCCCATCTCTCGTCTTTGCCGTAATCCTGTGTCGTGGCACACCAGAGGTGACCATCCTCACGACCCATACCGGTGCAATCGTAGAACCAAAGGTTATCGTACTTGAAGGGGATTGTGCAGGGCTTCCCGTGCGAGTTGCCTTGGATGGTGTAAATTTCTGCAGAGGAGAGAGAAGGTATGACTTATACTCGCCCTCCTCTACTGTCATTGGACCAAAAGGCTGGGCAATCAACAGCCTGTAGTTCTGCACGTGTGAAATTAACCCTGCACACGTTACAGGGGGCGGACCGGTTCATCCAGCAAATGACACCATTTTGTTTCCATTTGGCATCGCAGCCTGCGATGGGGCTGTGTGCATTCTGCACTACGGAAATAAACACCACAATCCCGCACCAAATCATGAATCAAAAGGAGGTGAGTTCTGCGAAGTGACTATTGCTCAGATTAAGCAAACGTGCCATTATTATTTTTTTTGCAGAACAGCGAAGAGCGCGGGAGCCTTGTTCCATGCCCGCTGGCAGGCCTGCTACCCTCTCTTGGCTCTTAAGGTTCACCAGACGTGGCCCACACACTTCAGTTTTCTTTTTGCAACGAAAGCTACAGCTCTAGAACAGCAAGCGCTGTGCCAGAACCCTTTCAGTGCTTGCACAAGGGCAGCTGCAGACCGCAGGATACACACCCATTAAATGCACCATCCAGCTGCCCAAGTCGAGAACCAGGCCTGGTTTTCTACTTGAAACTTTATTCAGACTAGATTTTCTTACTTACTTTATATCCTGCCTTTCACCCCATCTGGGGCCCAAACTGGCTTACATCCTCCCCATTTTATCCTCGCAACCAGGGCTCTTTTTGTAGAAAAAGCCCAGCAGGAACTCATTAGCATAATAGGCCACACCCAGCTGCAGGAACTCATTAGCATATTAGGCCACACCCCTGACAACAGAGCCCATTAGCACAGTAGGCCACACCCCCGTGTTACCAGAAGTGTGGTCATCCAGCCACACCCACCTTTCGCTCCTTATTCTGTTTACCTTGTTTCTTGTCAAAACCCAGGGCCTTTTTTTGTAGCAGGAACTCCTTTGCATGTTAGGCCACACACCCCTAATGTAGCCAATCCTAATGAGTTCCTGCTGTTGGGTGTGGCCTGTTATGCTAATGAGTTCCTGCTGGGCGTGGGCAACTTGGGAGCCAGCCTGAACTCCGTTCCTGTGCGTTCCTGCCCAAAAATAGCCCTGTTCGCAACAACCCTGTGAGGTAGGTGAGGCTGAGGGGGGGTGTGGCCGGCCCCAGGTCGCCCAGCGAACACCCATGGCATGAGTGGGGATTTGAGCCGGGGCCTCCCAGGCCCTCGTCTGACACGCTAACCCTAACCCCTCCACCACACTGACCCCCCCTAGAATAAAGTTTTGGGACTTGCACAATCCTTGGCAAAATGGAAACCTGAGCAACAATAAAACGTGGGCATTGCAGCTGAGCGCTTGATCGGCATTTTGGAGCACAGCTAAGATCCAAACCCATCTTTCGGTGGCTCCGTGTGACTTTTCTATTTGGATTGGCTTTGGAGAGTCAGAAAATACCCTGTGGAATAGTCAGGATCGTAAGATTCACGATGCATGGGATATCCTAAGTGGAATTCAGCCAAATAGTCTACATTTTCTAATCTGCTTTTCAAGAAGACTGACATTATAATCATTTATTTACTTTATTCCAAACAGTTATTAGCTGCCTTTTCTACCTTACAGGACCTCAAGGCAGCTGACCATGTAAATAAGTGTTCAGACGGAACAGATTTTTATTCAGAAATAAAAATTATCAGTGCATAGTATGCAGGGCTCTTTTTATAGAAAAAGCCCAGCAGGAACTCATTAGCATAATAGGCCACACCCAACAGCATAAACTCATTAGCATATTAGTCCACACCCCTGACAGCACATCTCATTAGCACATTAGGCCGCACCCCCATGTTACCAGAAGTGTGCTCATCCAGCCACACCCACCTTTTGCTTCTTATTCTGTTCACCTTGTTTGTTGTCAAAACGGTCCAGGACTTTTCTTGTAGCAGGAACTCCTTTGCATGTTAGGCCACACACCCCTAATTGTAGCCAATCCTAATGAGTTCCTGCTGTTGGGTGTGGCCTGTTATGCTAATGAGTTCCTGCTGGGCGTGGCCAACTCGGGAGCCAGCCGGAACTCCGTTCCTGTGCGTTCCTGCCCAAAAATAGCCCTGATAGTATGTATTCTGCTTCCATGATTTCAGCTTTCAAATGATTTGGAAAACTTTTGGCAAGGAAGTTAGTTACAGAACAGAATGGAAAGATTATCAAGAGCAGCTTCTCTGACTATGAGAAATTCCAACAAACTGGAGCTTAAGGGCCTACAACTAAAACCAGCCAGGCACGAGGCACACAGCAAGAAGCCTTCCTTCGCATCACATGTGACTAATCCGTGAGAGCCAGCTAGCGGTAGTGGTTAAGAGTGTCAGACTAGGATTTGGGAGACCCACGTTCGAATCCCCACTCATCAAGTTGTGGAGCACCGATATTTTATTAATTGTATTATGTTGTGTAATGTACTGTATTTTATATTGTTCTTATTGTTTTTATCGGCATTTATGCCCTTGTTAGCCGCCCTGAGCCTTCGGGGAGGGCGGGATATAAATTTAAAGAATAAATAAATACATAAATGCCGTGGAAGCCTGGGCTGGTCGCTCTCTTGGTCCGCCTAGCCTACCTCACTGGGTTGTTGTGAGGGTAAAGTGGAGGGGCGGAGAATGATGGAAGCCACTTGGGGTTCTCATTGTGGAGACAGGCAGTAAATGGAACATATTGCCGCAAGAATATAAAACTTCTTTAAAAGGACTGGATGCTGTCATGGGAGGTACATTTCCTGCAAGGGGGCTAGGCAGGATAGCTACAGCAGGGTTCAAAGGTGGCATGCCTCAGGGCAAGCATCAGGAGGTGGCCACTACCAGTGTTCCCTCTAAGCTGAGTTAGTGTGAGCTAGCTCACCATTTTTTAGCCTCTGGCTCACACATTTTTGTCTTGGCTCAGGAAGGAGGGCTCCGGAGCAAACTAATTTATACAGTAGCCAAGTCGCTCGCTCACAACTTTAATGCCGGTAGCTCACAAAGTAGAATTTCTACTCACAAGATTCCACAGCTTAGAGGGAACATTTACCACTACCCACATGCCAGACTAGATCTAGAAAGGTGATTCTAACATTCTCAAGTTCTCACGAGGGCCAGTGGCCACTGTTTTTAAGCGAAGGCTTCCGAGGTTGCCTGAACACCACATTAAGTTATACAGTTGCACTGTAAATCTGTGGGGCGTGCTTGGCCATATCCAAGAATGGCCGGACTCCACTCCACTCCTGCAGGCTTTACCAGAATACGGCTTGGAGCACAGGTCGTCTTCTGGGCCGTACACTTTCCACTGGCCTCTGCGCGCCTGGTCACCCCTCTCCGCCGAGGCCAGCGACCAGTTTCCCAGCCGGGCGTTCAAGTACTGAGAGAGCTGGTCCCCGAGGACCCGGCAGTTCCACCGCATGTTGACAGACTCCTGGTCACACTCGTAGGTGGCCAGGGTGTGGGTCGTCGCTGTGCTGGTGTTGGCAGACTTCAAGGAGACACCCAAGCACTGCATGGCCCCGATGTTGAAAAGCCGGCTCCGAGAAACCCATTTCCATTTCTGAGATGGAGCGCTGGAGTTACAGGCCTTGGAAATCTTCACTAGGGAATCTTTTGTCTCCAAGCAGCCGGGCAGCTCACTGTTATAGATGAGAAATACCCCAGAGTCTGCAAAAAGCAAAAGCAAAGTCAGTGTCAACAGGGAAAGCTGCATCA
>NW_015170431.1:47381-49784 GCF_001447785.1 Gekko japonicus
CCGGCGTTTGATCGCGCCGGGGAGAAAAGGCGGCTCGGCCGGGGGATCCGGGGGATCCCGCTGCGCCGTGTCAACGTTGGTGCGGCTTTTAAAAGCCGTGCCTTAAGAGGCTTTTCCCCTGCCATGTGGCAGGGGCCTAAAGATTCTTATTCTTCTTGATAACCCAAATTTTGAGATAATGGAAATTGAAGAAAACTTTATTGAAGAGATTTGAAATGTCTTGAAGGTGAAAGTCTTTGTTAGGACTAAAGGGCAAAGCAACGGGTCCCAAGGTATAGTCAAAAGCCACATTCCATTCTTACGTCAGACACGCAAAGCGGAGACTAATACCTCTGACAGCTATATGGGTACAAACTGGCAATTCAAAGTCTTATCTTCTTCAAGGACGAGAGTCTGTGAGATCTCTCGCCTTGAGGTGCTTGTTTCGGGAAGAGTTACAAAGCTGTGCATCTTCTACGCCTACCTTCCAGCAGACTCACACACATTCACACTCACAGCCCCCCAGAAATGTCATGTTGGCGAGGGCAATAGATAAGGGGCTGGGAAAGAGGAACCAAATGGGCAAAGAACAACAGGTGGTAAATAATGAAACAGATACAGAGACAGCCCAAGTCTGACAGCAAGTGGTAGCTCTACACTCATTCTATAACACCACCAACAAAACCTGCTCACCTCTGTACTTAGGAATATCTCCTAAAGTCGGCAAAACTGCCTCTTATCTTTATCAACTTCACATCCCCAAACTTCATAGAGCCCTTTCAACGTACTACCTTTGGCCTTATTACCTGGCCGTTTCCAGGGTGTGCCCTTCACTGATAGATGCTGCCCCTGTACAAACAAACACATTGAACCAATCTCCCATATTTTGTTTCAGTGCCCCTTCTTATCATGCGCTAATTCTAAAAGTTTTAAACTCTATTTTGACTCAATTAGAAGAATATTCTGATAGTCTAAAGATTCTTATTCTTCTTGATAACCCAAATTTTGAGATAATGGGTTGCTAAATTTCTTTCTGGTGTCATTTCGATTCGCCCTCTGTTTAATTAATTGGTTTTCTTTGCTGGTACATTTACATGGGCTGCGGTCACACGGAGCATTAGCCATGCTACAAAGACGGAAGATAGGTGGATTTTCCGTAGGCGATCACACCGCAACATCTGGGAAGCGTAGAGCTCCCTTGGGGAACCTGAGGCTTCCCGCCGAAGATGCGGCGTAAAAAACTAGTACCTCCGAGGTACTAGTTTCCGGAAACCGCAGGGCAAGGGCTGGTGTCTGATTGCGTTTCCGGTGGTGGCATCCGGCGCCCGCCCATGTCCCTTTGCAAACAGGTTCCCCCCCCCCAAAGTCCCCCAAAGACCCCCCAAGTCTCCACAAGATGCGCACAAGCACCCAATGACGCATGCGCACAAAGAGGAAAGTGAAAGTGCCGTTTCAGCTTTTTTTAAAAAAAGACCCCGTTTGTCACGGCAGCAGCGCCTAGCCATTGCTGGTGTGATTGCACCACACCGCTTCGTTGCTGCGCTGCAAGATCGTCGTGTGATCGCCACCCTCGTTTACCCGCCGGCGCTGAGGTGTGCTGCAGGTGCATCTGATCGCGTAATCACGGATCAAACTGCGCCGGGGCAATTAGCCACGCCTCCCCCCGCGATATCCAGCCCGTTGTGACCTGGGCCATGGTAACCCTTCTCATACCTGCTCTTTTTGCAAGTAATATTTTCTGTTGTTGTTGTTGTTCTGTTGTATATGCGTTTGTATTACAAGCCAATAAAGGTAATTGGATTAGAAGTGGTCGCTCTCAGACCTCCACAAATTCTGTCCACATCCTCATCCTGTACAAGCTGAAGGGTATCCCACACAACTGGCCAAACCAACATCCTGGGACCACCTGATCCCGTTGCTGCTAATGCAGAGCCCAAGTCAGAATGGATGCAAGAGATTTTATCTGCAAAATGCTTAGCAAATGATTGCAGAGGGCTGCAGAGCAGACCACCTCCTCCTGTTGGCCAGAACCCAACAAGCCCCTGAAAGCCCCTGACCACCCTGAAGAGTTCTGCAGGTCTACACTGTGTGGATGCAATCGCGATGGAGAAATATTGGTTCTTTGCTGCCATCACTGCCACAGAGTAGGTTTTAAAGTGAGCTCTGGCCAGTCCCTTGTCATATTTATCCTGATAGATTCAGGTGGGGCAGCCGTGTTGGTCTGAAGCAGCAGGACAAAGTTTGAGTCCAGTTGGGCACCTTTAAGACCAACAGAGTTTTGGAGCGATCGGCGTTGGTGCTGCGAGCGGACGTGTCTCGGGACGCTCCCGAGCCGCCCGCTTCCATTTTGTTCCTTGGGGGTTTCCTGCGTGAGCAGGGACCCCCGGCTCAGTCGCCTGGAGGGAGGGGAGCAGCAGGGGGCTT
>NW_015170432.1:0-14251 GCF_001447785.1 Gekko japonicus
GTATCTGACGAAGTGAGCTTTGATTCACAAACGCTCATAACCCTGGAAGATTTTGTTGGACTTTAGGGTGCCGCTGGACTTGAACTTTATTTCTTTACTTTAGTTGCCATCCTCCACTCAGCCAAAACCTGTAAGATGTGACAATCAATAGCTTCCTCTCTTTTTTCATATGTTAGTGAGAGATGAAGTCCAGAAAGCAAGATACTTCCTTCCCTTGTGTTAGGCTTGTCTAGCAGAGACTCCCTTGGGGATCAGCAGAGGCAATTTAGGCTGTCCTTGAGTGACCCCTTTATTTGAGGCAGTGTAGGTAAAGCTTCCAGTCATTCATATGAGGAAAGCCAAATTATTGCACTTGGGCAGCAGCAGGGCAGTCATTTGGGGGATTAAAATAGGTACGCTGCTCCTGGTACTGGGTGGTACAGCGCCATCTACAGGGACATCTCAGGGCTGTGGTGCTTTTCCATACAACTAGACGGACTCCCTGAGGGGTCCTGAAATAATCTGGAACCTGCCCCGCCCCCTTTGTTGGTAAGTCATACATTGCTGGCTGTTTGCTCTTCGCCCACAGGAAGGCCCCTTTGTTTACCTGTCTCTGGTGGGAAGTGTTGCAGAATCAGACAGCATAATTGCATCTCTGTGTAAGTATTCTATTAAACTGAAACTGAGGCGAAAGATAAATGCTAGTGCATCTCAGGTGCCATAGAATTCCTTTAGTTAGAGAAGAAGAAGAGAAGAGAAGAGATTGGATTTATACCCCGCCCTTCACTACGGAAAGGTGTCTCAGAGCGGCTTACAAACTCCTTTCCCTTCCCCTCCCCACAACAGACACCCTGTGAGGTAGGTGGGGCTGAGAGAGCTCTTGACAGAAACTGCTCTTTTTCAAGAATAGCTCTTATCAGAACTATGGCTTGCCCAAGGTTATCCAGCCAGGTGAGAGCTCTTGTGACCGACCCAAGGTCACACCAGCAGCTGCATGTGGAGGAGTGGGGAATCAAACCCGGTTCTCCCTGATTAGACCACTACACCAGACTGGTGGTTGTAGTTGGGATTGAACATTGCTGCCTGCCTATATTGAACTCTTGCTTCAAACAGCAGGAGTGTGAGGCAACGTTGATATAAACTATGGTTCCATATGAGTTTGAAACACTTTTGCAAAATCTACGGACTCGTTTAAGGTTTCTGTGAAATTCAAACGTCATTTTAAGTAATTTCTCTCTTTAATGTTGGGGACTGAAAACATGGAGCAATATTTTCAAAAAATTAATGCAAATTGAGCAGGTAAGGTAAATTTTAACTAGCTTGTATGGCAAAAAGGTGCTAGTGGTAAATCATTTTCATAATATTTTCTTATATATAAAAGACAGAAAAAGAAGAACTTTGGCTAAATCTTGGTATTTCAGTGCCAAGATCATTACTCCATTTGATCTGGAACTTTCCCCTTACATGACATTCTGTAACAGTCAACAAAGAATAACAACAATAAAGAGACCAAATGTTTTTCACCTTGTATCATTAATTCCTCAAAAGCTGTAAGCTTAGTAATGTATGCATGTGCCATGAAGTCACAGCCAATCCACGTACAAAAGAACCTCCTCAGGGAACAGGAAACCTCCTCAGGAAACAATCCATATACAAAAGAACCTCCTCAGGAAAGCTCCTCCATTAGCATGTTCATAGCCTGGGGAACTCCTGCAAGATAATGACTCAGCCCTACCCCACCTTCTGGAGTAGATATAAATTACCTGCCTACCATTTTCTTCTCACCTTGACACAGAGAGTACTCCATCTTTCTGTGTTATACCTCTGAGGATGCCAGTCACAGCTATTGGCGAAATGTCAGGTTCTACAATGCCAAGACCCGGAAAATCTACAGCAACTAATCACAAGTGACTGATAGCAACTCCAGCATAGGAAGTGAGAAGCAGAGGTGGTTTGCCATTGCCTTCCTCTGCAGAGTCTTCCTTGCTGGTCTCCCGTCTAAGTCCTGACCCTGCTAATTTTTCAAGTTCTGTGGAAATCAAGCTGTACTATTGTACATCCCATAAATATCCATAGTGGCCGTTTATTATAAGTGCTGGTTCTGTAAGTCAACTAAATCAGATTTCATCCATATGTGAAAGTACTGTAAGAGACCTTATCAATTTTTGTAATTATTTTTTTTTATTTGTTGTGTATGTGCGTGCGTGCGTGTGTGTGTGTGTGCACCTGGAAGTCATGGTGACCTCTGATGACTGATCCCTAGTGGGGGCCTGGAGGATATTCAGAGAGGTGGCTGAATAAGGCCTGCCCCCGCCTCCCACCTCTGGTATTCCAAGGAGGTCTCCCATCCAAGGACTTGGCAGAGTTGACCCTGCTTAGCTTCTGAGATCTGACGAGATCGAGCTTGCCTGGGCTATCTAGATCAGGGCTAGAGCATATCAATTTTGAAAAAATATTGTTCAACATATCAAAGGTGGAGATATCACTGTAGGCCTGAGATATCACTACTAAATCATGCTGCAATGATTGCAAAAAAAAAATTACAGTTATTATCCTGAACTTAATGAATGAAGCAATACATTTATTTTTTTTTGCTGGAGTTTGGAAGTCAGACAGCTGCCCAGTGATTTAACAACGGCTTGGGAAAATTAGGGAGATGTATTTTTTAAATTAGATTTAACAATCCAGCGGAAAAATTAAGATGTAAAAACGATGGGTTTATTGCGGTATCCTTTTGTATCTTGGGTTAGAGACTAAGCTTTACAAACTTCTCTAGTCATAATAAATGTAGGATTTTATTATTACATTGCCTTCCCCTTCAGAGTCTTCCTTGCTGGTCTTCCGTCTAAGTCCTGACCCTGCTCATTTTTCAAGTTCTGTGGAAATCAAGCTATACTATTGTACATCCCATAAATATCCATAGTGGCCGTTTATTATAAGTGTTGGTTCTGTAAGTCAACGAAATCAGATTTCATCCATATGTGGCAGTACCGTAAGAGACCTTAACAATTTTTGTAATTTTTTTTTTTGTATTTGTTGTGTATGTGCGTGCGTGTGTGCACCTGGAAGTCATGGTGACCTCTGATGACTGACCCCTACTGGGGGCCTGGAGGATATTCAGAGAGGTGGCTGAATAAGGCCTGCCCCCGCCTCCCACCTCTGGTATTCCAAGGAGGTCTCCCATCCAAGGACTTGGCAGAGTTGACCCTGCTTAGCTTCTGAGATCTGACGAGATCGAGCTTGCCTGGGCTATCTAGATCAGGGCTAGAGCATATCAATTTTGAAAAAATATTGTTCGACATATCAAAGGTGGAATTGAGGCCTTTAGGCCTGAGATATCACTACTAAATCATGCTGCAATGATTGCAAAAAAAAAATTACAGTTATTATTCTGAACTTAATGAATGAAGCAATACATTGAATTTTTTTTTGCTGGAGTTTGGAAGTCAGACAGCTGCCCAATGATTTAACAATGGCTTGGGAAAATTAGGGAGATGTATTTTTTAAATTAGATTTAACAATCCAGCAGAAAAATGAAGATGTAAAAACGATGGGTTTATTGTGGTATCCTTTTGTATGCTGGGTTAGAGACTAAGCTTTATAAATTTCTCCAGTCATAATAAATGTAGGATTTTATTATTATGAAGATGCATTTATAGGAGAGCACAGATGGACTCGTTGACCTCAAATGATTCATCTTTTATGCTCTGCATTTGTATTAATGTTCTATATGATAATAGAAAATGGGGGGAAACCTAATTAACCACATGAGAACTCCCATTTATTATGTTCTTATCTCATCATTTTAAAGGCAATTAGAGATCAGAATAGACCTAATGCTCTTTGTTACTGCCATGCTCTGGAACTCTTCTTTACTGTAAGAAGAATTGGCTTTCAGCAAGTATTTGATCATGGTCTGCAAGTATACTTTAGAGATAGTTGCAGTTCGTAACGTTCCACAGCCAATTAGGCCGACATCCCCCAATATTCGAACCCTAGATCAAAGCAGATAAAACAGTCAGAGAAAACTTGCTGAAATAAAACATTCTTGGAGAGTTCATAGAACTGTTAAATACTGGGTTCTAGATGCATGGCAGTGATCAGCTCAGGCTTATTCAGTGATTTCAGCAAAACTACCAGACCAGACTCCTGAGCCTCTGCTCTGTTAAATAGCATGCAATTGCCAAACCCAAACACACCCCACTCCCAGTGATAGGCTATTTACATAACATTACTACTTGATCGGAGCTGCGGTGGCTCAAGTGGTTAAGACGCTGAACTGTAGGCTGTGGAAGGTCAGTAGTTCAGCAGTTCAAGACCCGGGTGCCGCAAGACGGGAGTGAGCTCCCATCTCTAGTTCCAGCTCCTGCCAACCTAGCAGTTCGAAAGCAAGAAATCGCAAGTAGATAAAAAGGGACCACTTCAGTGGGAATGTAACAGCGTTCCGTGTGTCTTGGTGTTTAGTCATGCCGGCCACATGACCACGGAAACATCTTCGGACAGCGCTGGCTCTTCGGCTCTGAAACGGAGATGAGCGTCGCAACCCTAGAGTCGGACTCGACTGGCTTTCGAGCAAGGGAACCTTTACCTTTACCTTACTACTTGATTGGTTTATTCCAGAGTCCTGGTCGGCTATTGTTCTTGTGCTCCAAACTCAGCCAGTCTCTGGGGTGATTCAATCCGGGATGATTCAATCCCAATACATAAAAACAACCTCACCAGAGAGGGCAATTGTAAACCTCACAATGTACAATTCAATAAAAGGGCCAGGTCCCTTTGTCCCCCCCTTATAGATTTTCTTTTTAGGAATCTAATAATCCTAACAGCCTGGGTCCCTATAAAGGTACACTGGCATACTGACAACCGCCCTTCCTCCTTGGTCTCCCACACTGTGAGGAAGGCCATTTGGAGGCATCGCATGTCAGATCTCTGCTCTCTTCTGTTCCTCCCAGGGCCAAGTTGTAAGTTTATACTGTTTCATTCATGACAAGATGTCTGTAATCTTCTGTAGGGAAGGAATACGGCATAGCAGATGCGAGGTGGCTCCACTCCGATCCCACTGTCGTCTCACTGGAGATACTGACTGTTGTTCTGGATAGCCTTTTGGCATTGATCCTCATTTACGCTATTCTCAGAGAGAAGCATTACAGGTGAGTGTCTCTTTTCAGTGCATCAGTTTTGACATAAAACGTTTCCATGGCCGAAGACCCTCCAAAGTTGGCCCAGTAGTGCAGAATGAGAAACAGAGATTTTATTTTTTTATTTATTTGTTTTTAGATTTGCATCCCGCCCTCCCAACGGCTCAGGGCGGCTAACATGCGGCGAAGCCGGATTGAATAGATAAAATACAATAGAATAAACAACATTAAAACCACAATAAAACCCATACAATAATCAAGGTGCTCTGGTCTTTCTATGTAAATCACCCAAGACGGGAAACAATGAACCCAATTCGGGTTCTGTATGCTTCTGCTCCTTTTCTATTTTAAAGTTTAAAATAGAAAAGGAAGAAGATGCGTTGGCGTTCTGATTCTGACTGTTCCTTTGAAGTAGTGGTCATCCCAGCATCCATGCCTTTGATCATGAGCTCAGCACCAGCACTTCCCAATAATGGGGACTCTGAGAAACGGCCACTGCAGCCTCTCTTCTGGCCACTTCCTCCAACAGATGGAGGTTTCAAAGTACTCATTGCAAATGGGAAGCAATGGGATGGGAATTCTCAGGAAGGAAAAAGGCAGGAAAGTTATGGCAAATCCAGCAGAAGACTGATCTGACTCATTGGATCTTTTGATGCAGAGCTTTGACTTAAAAGGAAAATGGCCACTGTTAGACTGAGCAATTTTCCAGAAGTCGCAAATCAGCATTATGTTTCCTGAAGGCAGAGAAAGGGAGAGAAGGACAAGTTTGATTGCTGCATTTAGTCTGAGATCTTTGCCGTGGATTACCTTTATTTTCAGCCTGTGATAATATCATCAGGCTACATTCCAGGGATGTCTTTAACCATTGTCTTCAGTGTACCCCATCCAGGGATAGCAACAGTGCATTGGCATTGTCCCTCTAATACATTTCTTGAACAATTGGACAAAATAATAGGAAGGCAGGGGTGATACAAGGAAAAGAATGCAATTTTACAAGGTTTGTATAAAGGTTGCTAATATATGGAAGCTGTGTTTGGAGCACTGATGAAATTTACTGAATTCCTTTATTTAAAAAAAGGACATTCTAGGCTTTTAAAAAGTCCTTATTTTAAGAAAAAGATGAAGGCTCCTACAAATTGTCTTGTGCTCCCCCCCAAAAAAAAAACTCCCGAAAAGAAAAACAGAAAGATCCAGGCCCTTTTGATTTCTGCACCATATGGAAGAGTAAACATGTTTTATCTCACATATTGTGGTTGCTGATATCTTAGCCTTCAGGTACCCTCACTCTCCTCCAGTTTTTACCTTTAAAAAATGTTTTGGATATTAGAAGATATATCTGAAGTAAGCAGTAGTGCTTTCAGTGTATGAAATGTACATTGTATTTCCGTTTCTAATTTCCTCTTTTTCCCCATTCCAGGCACTTCATTCAGATAACGTTGTGTGTTTGTGAACTGTATGGTGGATGGATGACTTTTTGTCCGGAGTGGCTCACTGGAAGCCCCAGTCTCAACACTAGTAACTGGCTTTATCTTTGGGTGTATCTGGTATTTTTCAATGGTGTGTGGGTAGTTATTCCTGGACTTCTGCTGGTGCAATCTTGGGTAGAGTTGAAGACGATGCATCATGAGGGATCAGACAGGAAAAAAGTCCAGTGATCAAGGCACAGTCTGAGGGCCTGAGACGGGACATTGCATCTGGAACGTCCAACAAGAAAAGTAGATGTTTAGCCACTTAATCATGGGACCACCTGAAGAAAATAATTATTTAACCATGGTCTCACCTACACAAAAGGCTATTAGTGGGACCAATGCTCCCTCTAAACTGTGGAGTCTTGTGAGCAAAAATTCTACTTTGTGAGCTACTGGCATTAAAGTTGTGAGCGAGCGATTTGGCTGCTGCATAAATTAGTTTGCTCTGGAGCCAGCCTTCCTGAGCTAAGACAAAAATGTGTGAGCTGGAGGCTAAAAAACTGTGAGCTAGCTTAGAGGGAACACCGAGTGGGACTGAAAGACACAAGAGTTCTAAAGTACTTAACGCCCTTTAATGAAGAACATGGTGAGCCGTAATTTTGTTTAGGCACATCTGACATTTTCAGGTTGCCTTAGCTTTGTTTTTCTTTAAATGTGTTTCAGTGAAAAATAATACGACTGCTGTAATACTTGAAATCTGGAAAGTTTACAGTCACACTGAAGATTATGTTCACTCACTCACTACTGATCTGCATGGAAGCTTTCTTTTACATGCTGTTTTTAACAGGAAATAAGGGACCAAGAAAGATGCTTTGTAAAACAATGTCACAAAGACCGCTCTAATAAATTGTTATATAATTATATCTTTCTAGCAACTCTTGTGATTGATTTGAAACTTTATTTCGATACAAGATCAGCTCCGAAGAATCAGCAAATAATAAAACACATGGCGTGCAGCAAACATAAAACAAGGAACACTGATTAAGAAAGGGGACGAGAAAAGTAAAACCCTCCTCCCAACAGAATGGCAAGTTACTAGGAGGCAGTCAGCTGCTTGCATATCCCACATGCCCTTAGGCAAAATTTGGCAACTTTGTGAGTTATCTCCTGAGAGGAGTCTGCAAAGAGGAGAGAGAGAGAGAAAGTTGTTCAGATCTTCCCAGTATAGTTGACAGAACTGGAGCAATATACTGATCTCATATGCCATTATAGAATGGGCCGTGCAGCAGAACATGTTCAATAGACTCTACTTTTCCGGTATGACATGAACAAAGCTGTTGAGGGAGCAGGACACGATGGTATCTGCCTTCCAGAAGGGCTGAAGCTAGAGCATTAAAGTGTGCCAGGCAATGCTCCCTCTAAGCTGAGGAGTCCTGTGAGCAAGAATTCTACTTTGTGAGCTACTGGCATTAAAGTTGTGAGCGAGCGATTTGGCTGCTGCATAAATTAGTTTGCTCTGGAGCCGTCCTTCCTGAGCTGAGACAACAAATGTGTGAGCTGGAGCCTTAAAAACTGAGCTCACACTAACTCAGCTTAGAGGGAACAGATACTTAGCGATCTCAAGGGATCTAAGATAACCTGCTGGTTGAGAACATTTGCCATGCTGCAGAATAACTGGATATTTCTATATCTGTGTCCTATCTGATTGTAGAGCACCGTCCCAGAACTGCTGTTTAATTGTTTCTTTTGCTTTTTGATAGCCAAGATGCAGTAAAATTTGAGGGGAGAGGCCATGCTCCTGGAATTTCCCCTCAACTGCTCTTAGTAGAGTTGCTATCCCCCTCCCCTGGTCAGGGTGGGGGTTCCCCTGACATTGGGGGTTCCAATCCACCACTGGCCCCACCCCCAAACAGCCCTCTCCTGCATCGGCTTTCCCCGCCCCCCTGGGGGACTTGGCAAGCCTACCAAGTACTAACCAGGGCCAACCCTGCTTTGCTTCCGAGATATGTTGAGATCACGCTAGCCTGGGGCTATGCAGGTCAGGAACAGTCCTAGCTGTGTAGTAAAGCACCTGTTGTGCATGCATAAGGTCTCAGATTGTCAAGCTCAGGCAAAGCTCAGGCTGCGTCCTAACTGTTTTAACTTTCCTTTCTCTAAGTTGTGCTTTCCTTTCCCTTCCCTTGTCATTTTGGATTGGGGGGGTGTGAGTGCATGGGAGTAGTAGCCATAATTATTCCTGAAGTTGTGCACCAGGTGTTGGTTGTCATGAAATTGACCTTGGTGAATCTTCGTGCCTTGCCTAGGTTAGATAAAAAGGTAAAGGTAAAGGTTCCCTTGCTCGAAATCCAGTCGAATCCGACTCTAGGGTTGTGTTGCTCATCTCCGTTTCAAAGCCGAAGAGCCAGCGCTGTCCAAAAACGTTTCCGTGGTCATGTGGCCGGCATGACTAAACACCGAGGCACACGGAACGCTGTTACCTTCCCACTGAAGGGGTCCCTATTTATCTACTTGTCATTTCTTGCTTTCGAACTGCTAGGTTGGCAGGAGCTGGAACTAGAGACGGGAGCTCACTCCGTCATGCGGCACACTCGGGTCTCAAACTGCTAAACTACCGACCTTCCACAGCTTGCAGTACAGCGTCTTAATCACTTGAGCCACCGCAGCAGATATAGGGCACCATATATCTGTCTGTGTTGCCATAGTAATGCCATGGGGTAGGTGTGACATGTACGAATGAGGAATTTATGTTTTTACCTATAACCTGTATGTTCCCACGGTTTTCGTCAGTCCTAATAAAAGTTTCGTACCTACGGCAAGCAAATCTCTAATAAAGCATTCACTGCCAATAGTGTGTGTGGAGAGTATCTTAGCTGGGGACCTGACACAGATTCAATCCCTGACATCTCCAGTTAAAAAGGTCAGCTAGGAGGTGATGCAAAAGACCTTTGCCACTGTAAGAATAGAGATGACTGACTTCGACAGACCAATGGAGTGACTCAGTATAGGGCAGTTCAAGGGAGGAAAAGAAGTGGACAGTTGTTGCTAGTGGGCATATCAGTCTGTATGCCATGTAAGATCAACCCTGAAGACCCTGTTCTGCATGGTTTTCACCTCCTAAAAGGAAGCAGTTGCCTACCAGAGCAGAGATTTTTCCTGATAAGAACATAAGCACTGCGCAGAATCAAACCAGTGGTCCACCTAGTACAGCATCATGTCTCACGCAAAGGCCAACAAACGGGCATACAGGCCAGGGCTTTCCTCTGTTGCCTCTTGGCACGGTATTTCGGTTTCCTTTAGTCACCACAGCTAGTAGTCTCTGATGGACCTATCCTGCATATGCATGCCTAATGCCCTTTAAAGCCATCTTTACTGATGCCTAGTCTGCTACTGTTTAAGAGCCAGACAAAGACTTTTTATTTTTCTAGACTTGTTGGTTTTTGATTAGCCTACAGAAGCTGTTGTAGGGTTGTATGGCAATTGGATTACTCCATCAAATCCAATCACTGTTCTGCTGCTGATAGTTGTTTTTAGTGTTGGGTCTCTTACAAGAAAAATGGTGACCACTGCAGACACTTTGAAACCTCACTCCTTTAAATTTTGTTTCCAGCAGTACATTTTCCTCCCTGGAAAATGGGAGATCTCACATTTGGTTCTGTTGATTGGGATTTTCTTACACTTTGTATCTTGCAATCTCCAGTAAGTAGTCTTGGGAAAGGTCCAAAACTGTCCTAAGAATGCATCAACAAATTATCACTGATTCCCAGTCAGCTCTTTCTTTCCCTCCAGTTCTTATTGAGATATATGTCAGAGTGTTAGAGGCAGCAAGCAGTTACTGTAGATCAGTTTGATCTATCTGTCAAACTTAGCTGTCAAACTTAGCTGTCAAGCTAGTAATCATGTAATTACAGACAGGTGCTTCTAGCAGGTGTTGCTCTTTAAGGTCTTGTTAGAGTTAGAGATTACATCACCTTGTTAGAGATTGGCTGGGGTTCAGCATAATAGGTATCAGCTTGGTAAGCTAGAGGGGATTTAGGTCTCATAGACTAAGGCACGGCATGCTGTTCAATAGCCTGTAAATATCTCTGTATATAATTCACCTTTATAACTTTATAAACTCTCTGTGTACCTTCATAACTGGTCAGTCTCCAGCTTCTTATTTACAATACCCAATAGTTCTTACAATATTCCTGCATCACTGCTTCCTAGAAGTTGATTTTTAATAGTCTCTAATGGAGTGGTTCTATCTTTAGCGGAAGAAATCGATTTTTCTGCCTCTCCCATTAATGTGGTCCTCTAGCCAAGCAAACTGCTCAGGATGTATACTTGGCACTCTGCCATCATTTGCAGGAGACCCCAAATACTCTTTTCATTTGTTTGACAGTCCGCTGAGGCCAGAAGCACTTCTGCTCCTCTCAATTTCAGATGTGTGTCACCTCATCTGGCAGTTTTTGGGGCGTTCCTTTAATTGTTACTGACTTGGATGTCTCTGCAGGTTTACCAATCCATCTTGCTTTCACTCAGACTAGTCAAAAGCATTGCACAAAGACCCCTATTGCATCATCCTCTCGACCCAGCCTAGGAACATCACTGCAGCTCTCATGCTCGTGCTTGCATCACCCCAGGCTGACTCGCTGGTGCATAGGACCATATCTCAAATCTCAGGGTTGCCAAACTCCAGGTGGGGGCTGGAGAGCTGGAATTATAACTGATCTCCTGCCTATAAGTCTACCACCTGATTTGGTTCAGGTCACCAAGGCTGACATCAAAACAAACCTCTGCCCAAGATATGATCATGCAGTGCAAGTTATTGGTGGTGCACTTTTGATCGGCTTGAGCCAAAAAGCCTGGTTCTGGGGCACCTTCAAAAGTTAGTCAGAAATCCCATTGTATTGGTAACATGGGATGATTGAGGCATTGGAGGATCACCCTTACAATCAAAGCAAGTATGGGGGCCCTGGCCCAATGAATGACACCCCATGAAGACATCTCCTCAGCTGCAGTTCATCATCACCAGCCTTCCATGCCTCCGCCAGGGGAAAGTGGGGAAATTGTCACTTGTTATAGAGTTGCCAACCTCCAGGTGGGGGCTGGAGAGCTGGAATTATAACTGATCTCTAGCCTATAAGTCTCTTTTTAAATGATTTAAGACATTTATTCCACTTCTTCTTCCTGTATTGTGCAGGGGTTGGGATAAGACGACCCTTGAGGTCCATTCCAGCTCTACGTTTCTCGAAAAAGGAATGTTTCGCTGCCCCACCCCCACGGCCGTTGCAGCTGCCGCCGACAATGGCCATAACTTTTTAGAGCCCCTAATGAGAGCTGGGGGAGCCAGAATGACCTCGACATCACACGCGAGAGGTGGAATTTGCCCCAACGAGTCCAAGGCCACCACCCCAGGGCACAGGGAGGCGGGGAACCTTTCGCCCTCCCCTCCCACGGCTGTTGCAGCTGCTGCCGACAGTGGTGGCGGCCATAACTTTTCAAAGAGCCCCTAACGAGAGCTGGGGGACCCAGAATGACCTTTCACTTTGCCGCTCGGACATCACACGCAAGAGGTCATTCTGGCCACCGCTGTCAGATGCGTTCCCCTGCCTCCCTGAGCCCCGGGGTGGTGGCCTTGGACTCGTTGGGGCAAATTCCACCTCTGGCTGTGATATCCGAGATACCCTACCGAGGTCCCTCCTCTCCCGAAACCCCACTCTCCAAGGCTCCACCTTCAATTCTCCAGGTGTTTTTGAACCCAAACTAGGCAACCCTTGAACCACCTCCTCAGTCTGTATTTTTGCTTAATCTTTTAATGTTTTTAGTATTGATTTCAATCTTGCATTTGCATTCACTGTTTAACCTGTTTAAATCGTTTTTTAAAAAAAACTTTCAATAAAAAGTATTAAAAAAGAAATAGCTCTCCCTTTCCCTGCTGCACGACAACTGGGGAAAGGCGGGGAAACCGTCGCCCCCCCCCCTTGCTCTTGTGCGTCCCCTGCCGCCCCACCCTTGTAGGCGCACAGAGCCAGAGCACCCTGCGGCGATCCGCGAAGAGCCCCGAAGCCCTGCCGCTCGGATCGACTCCTCCCACTGATTGGATAAAAGAAGCAGGAAACGGGCCAATCCGGGGAGAAGGAGGCGGGCTCTGGCCGCGACGTCACGCGCCGGTGGCGGGGGGAAGAGTGGACCGAGAAAAAGGGTTCGTCTGCTTGCGCATGCGCTCTCGGGTCGCGTTGCCTGTGCGGATGGTGGGCTGCGGAGGGGGAAGTTTTCTCGCTCCGGAACGGCCAGGTGAGAAAGGGAGGGAAGGGGGCGGTTGGGTTGGTGGTCTTCGCAGTACGCGAGGCGGGAGCCCCTCTGCATGTCCAGTATGGAGCATTGTGGGTTGCACTGTCTTCTTGCATTGCCTCTTCCACCGTAGGGGAAGGAGAAGAAGAAAAGGGGGCAGGACTAAGGTAGTGTTGCCACCCTCCCGGTGGGGGCTGGAGTTTCCCAGGAATGACAGTGCGTTCCCAGGCTGCAGAAATTTGGTATCCCTGGAGGAAACGGCGGCACGAGAGAGAGGGCAAACTCTAGGAGATGCCATAGATTCTGGGTGAAACCCCTTCTCCGGGAGTCCGGGTTGTGTTTTTTTTACCTTCAAAAGGCCTTGCTCTGAATTTTCCAGGCCAGAGTAGGGGCAGCATTGCATGGAGAGTACAATGAGGACCAGCAGTTGGATTTTTCTCTCTTCTTTTTCCTCCAGTGTCCAGATCTCGATTGGGGAGCTTTGGGTTTTTATTTTGAGTAGTTTTGAAAGATTGGGATTTGCTTGGTCGAATGCACCCGTGCTTCAGAAGTAGCGGGAGATCATGGGGGCTTGCAACATCCTGTTCTGCCTAGGTTGGCAGCGATGGGTGGACGCTGCAGCTGTTAAGGGGCCGAATGAGTTAAGCTGGAGTGTGAAAGCATCCCTGCCCCTGGGCACTGATACTGCATGCTTCCGGGCTCTCCTGATCTGGGTAGGAGACTGCACTGGCCGTGTCTTTCTGCTAGGGTGGGAAAACCTATGAGGGTTTGTGCATTTGTCTGCCAGCCCTGTTCAGGCTCCTTTTCAACCAGTCGAGTTCTTGCTTTGCCCAGAAAACCAGAGAATGCTAGGCCTAGTGGAACCTGGTGGCTGCAAGGAGCGGCAGGCAGGGAAAGGTTAGGCACCTTCCCCCCCCACCTCTTTACTGCTTTTAAATCCCCCCTTCTGAAGTCCCCCCCCTTCTTGTGTGTGTGTGTGTGTGGCTTTATTGCAGGTAATGTGATGTTACCTGCTGAGGGAGATTTCTCCAAGGAGAAGCCCTTATGATTAAACAAGCTGTTTACAACCGGCTGGAGGGAAATAAAAACACCCCGTTTGTATTTCAAAAGTTCCCTCAGTTCCTAAAACCTGTGCCTTCTCTCTCCGATGTCCTGAGTGCAGCACAGTTAGTTGCCCTGTGAGGTTTAATCCTCATCATAATATAACAAGAAAAGGATCAAAGTGCCTCAGGGTAATATGCTTATCAGCTTGTATGTTGCTGGGACGTGAAGTCGCTTTTGTAGTGCTTTTTCCTTGAACAGCCCGGTGCTTTCCTCCCTCTGTTTGTTCCCTCCCCACTTGGTTACACTGAAACATTATGGTCTGGAAGTGAACAACAACACCACAACTTTGTTCCTCGTAGATGAGCGTAGCCTTCCTGGCCTCTGATTGAACCGGCACTTCTGGCATTC
>NW_015170432.1:14286-22848 GCF_001447785.1 Gekko japonicus
TTCAGGAACTTACTGGCGTCCTGTCAGTCAACTGTATAGAAGCGCTCATTAAAAGGAAACATAGCTCTTGGCGGTTGCGAGTGATTAAATCGAACAAGGTTAACTAGGAGGAGTGCTTTATGAGGTGCTGGAAAACACATGTGTGCAAAAGGCATAACCTGTGTGAGAGCTAGCGGCTGTCTTAAGCGAGCAGTTGTAAAACTAAATCCGAAGAAGAAGAGATTGGGTTTATACCCCGCCCTTCACTACCCAAGGGAGTCTCAGAGTGGCTTACAAACTCCTTTCCCTTTCCCTCCCCACAACAGACACCCTGTGAGGTAGGGGGGCTGAGAGAGCTCTGACAGAAACTGCTCTTTTTCAAGGGCACCTCTGACAGAACTATGGCTTGCCCAAGGTCATCCAGCAGGTGCAAGCGGAGGAGTGGGGAATCAAACCCGGTTCTCCCAGATTAGAGTCCGTGCACTTAACCACTACACCAAACTGGCTCTCCAGTTTGGATATGCCTCTGAAATCCATTCTTTGGTTTTATGTATTCATGGTTCAAATGGGGAATCCATGTAGTACCTTTTATTACCA
This sequence comes from Gekko japonicus, assembly GCF_001447785.1. Classification (NCBI taxonomy): domain Eukaryota; kingdom Metazoa; phylum Chordata; class Lepidosauria; order Squamata; family Gekkonidae; genus Gekko; species Gekko japonicus. The sequence continues at coordinate 14,863 of NW_015170432.1, forward strand.
TAGGGCCATCCTAATTAAGGGTGCATGCTTTTGATGGAAGCAAGCAATGATACACCAACAACAATGCCAAACTACTTATCTGAGATAATACTTACAAAGTATAGAAGGACATTCATGCTAGTGCGCCTGAATGCCCTACCTTCAGCTCTGATGTCAGAAAGATTGAATAGGATTTCATACTCAGATAGACTCTGTAATTGTGGCAGCAGTAAAGTTGACTCTATTGATCATATTTTGCTTGAATGTCCCAAATTTTCAGCTCTAAGAGATGAACTGATTTCCCCTTTATTTAATCAGGACTTCCCCTCTCCAGAAGCAAAATCATCCTGGTTACTTAGAGATGAAGACAAATGAACTATCCTGCATGTGGCAACATTTCTAGCCGCTGTTGTCAAATCACATGACAACTTTTGCAGTAGCAGTCTTTAAATTCTTCCATGTTTTCCTGTGGAATGAGGTTTATTGTGGGATGAGGGTTTGCTGTTTATGACTCTGGTTGCAAAAACAGTAAAGAGAATAAATAAAGATGCATGGTTTGTCAGCCCCATCGCTCAAGTCAAGGTCATGATATGTTGATGTATGCATGTAGGCTTGTAAATTTCTTGAGCTCACTCGGAAGTCTTGGGCATAATTCTCCCCACTCATCCAACAATGCTCTTAAAAGCTTTTGAAATATAAGGAACGATAAATTGTTTATATTTTGTAGGTTTTAAAAAAAGAACCAAATACAGGTTTACACTGCAATCACACATGCTAAATCAGTGGTGGCGAACCTATGGCACCGGAGCCAGAGGTGGCACTCAGAGCCCTCTCTGTGGGCACGCGTGCCATCGCCGCAGCCAGGCCCAGACCATCGTTAAAGTGTCGAATTCTCTGCCAAATAATTTTAAGTAAATGAAAGCATTTGGGATTGCTTTCCTTACTTTGTTTGGATCATCTTAAATTAATGTATGAGTTGTTTTTTCTAAAATAAAACTTCAGTATTCAGGTTAAATTGCCGTGTTGGCACTTTGCAATAAATAAGTGGGTTTTGGATCGCAGTTTGGGCACTCGGTCTCTAAAAGGTTCGCCATCACTGTGCTAAATAATCCATTTTCAACGCACTTTCTAATTGGATTTTGCCAGTTCACACAGTAAAATCCAGTTGGAAAGTGCATCAACAGTGGATTGAAAGTGGATTATTTAGTGTATGTGTCCGCAATCTTAGATTGTCAATGGGCAGCAGCATATGCAAAGCTGTTGTCTTGCTTGTTTTTTTCTACTCTGTCTTGCTTGTTTTTTTCTACTCAGCAGTTATGATGAACTTGGTCCTTTGTGTGTGTGTGTGTTCTGTTGCTAATACATTGGTGAGATGCTGCCTATCTTCTTATTCTGTGAAAATAATTGCATCCGTTTCCCAGGGGGAAAACTCTCCACTTTCCTTCATATACCTGAAGAAGTGAGCAGTGACTCACAAAAGCTCCTCCCCTGCCACATATTTTGTTAGTCTCTAAGGTGCTCCTGGACTCTTGCTCTTTTTTCCTGCTACAGACTAACATGGCTACCCACCTTGATCCTTTTCCTTATATCAGAGCTCAGACTTCTCTCTCCCCTTCCCCATTTGAACCCTGAATAAATAAAACCAAACAATAGATTTCAGAGGCATGAAATTGAACTAAGAAGGCCTCTTTTGAGCCAATGAACAGAATGCTGGCATGCTCTTGGGCAGCCAAAGACCACCCACCCCATATATACCATATGACACACTGGGTGCGTTCAGACGGGGCATTTGCAACGGAATAGGTGCCGGTTGGAATCGGTGTACTTACCGGTGTTCACACGGAGAACATCTGCCTTCCGTCCCTAACCGTTGCAAAGAGCTTTACACCGTTGTATTCTGCCACTAGGTCCCCAAGTGGTGGTATCCTGAGTACAACGGTTGTAATCGCTTTACCCCCGTCTGATCGCTCTCCAACCTTGCAGAGCCACTTCCGTTCGGAAGCCTGAGGCTTCCGATTTTCGCCCGCCATTTTTTTTTAAAGGTCGGCGATATGCGCTTGGGTGAAGCTTCGCCCTGGCGTTTGTTTAAAAAGAAAATAAAAGGGCCTTAGCTTAGCGTTTCGGAGGCATCCGGGACCTCAGGGAGGCTACTTTGGTCTTTAAACTTTAAAGGCAAGTCCTTACCTTTAAAGTTTAAATGTAAGACAGGGTTTTTTGCGCATGCGCGAAGATCGCCATTCTGTGGATGGCTGCCTATGCACATGCTCAAACTGAGTTTTTTTAAAAACTCTGACGCCCACTGCATGTGGACGGGTTGCGATGTGCTGCGCAGTCAGGAGGTGAGTGTGATCACGTTTCAGCCGGCATAAACTGCACCGGTTCCAACCGGTACAGTTTATGCCGGCTGAAACGCCCCATCTGAATGCACCCACTGTCTTCCAGCCTCCTTGAACCCAGCCTTTTCCAGCCTCCCTGTCCATCCACTCCTCCTGTCTCATCTTTCATTTACTTGTCTCAGACAATGGGTTTTGGCCATTGGGATCCTTGCAGACTGACCTGAATGTCCCCTTTGCTTTCCTCTCATATTGTCTGTAATAACATCACAGTGCCTGGTACCAAAACAGTTCCGAGCTTTATTGGAACATAGGCGAGGGCTGGTCTGGGCCCTGCTAGGCCGTAACCAGCCACAGCCAGCAACCAACAGAACAAGTAAAAAGGGAAACTAAACAAAAGGCTTTTCCCCCCTAAGGGATCGTGTTAAAATAACTATACCATACAATAAGGGAACATCACAGCTCCCCACTTTATAACACCGTCCGTACAGCTGTTGCCTCTCTAAGCTCCCCTTCTCTGTTTCTGTGAGGGCCCCGTAGCTAGGGAATTTTTTGGGAGGGGCCTTGGGGACCCCACCAGCTAATTAAATGAAAGCACAGTGTAGGTGGTAGGTTGGAGCACTTTGGGGGCAGCCCAGGAGGGAGGGGGCCCAGAAGAAACACAAGGGGGCCTGGCCCCGTGTGCCCCACATTAGCTACGGGCCAGGGGCCCACCCTCTTCTGTTTCGTCCCCCCCCCGTGACACAGAGTGTTGGACTGGATGGGCCTTTGGCCTGATCCAACATTGGCGTCTCTTACGTTCTTATGAGTCTCTTTTCCCATATCCCTTGGTAGGGAGGGCGGGGTATAAATAGAATAAAATAATGTCCAAATGAGCCAGTCTCCAAGTAATTTACCTGTTCTGACATCCAGACATTATTCTCCCCCACCACACTTACTTCCCCCCCCCAACCAATCTTCCTTGTGTTGGTTTTTTTTTTTTGTCTAATTGTGACTGAGGTGGTAAACTCCGCGTCCCAGTTGCTCAGTTTCTGACGAAAGCTTAGACCCAGAATAAAACTTTTATTGGTCTTAAAGGTGCCTCTGGACTCAAAACTTTGTTCTGCTGCTTCAGACCAACATGGCTACCCACCCGAATCTATATCGTTTATGTTGTCAAAATAGGATTTGGTGAATGTTTGGTTGATTCTGGGTTTTCCTTGACAAATGCTGGTTTCGTCACCTTTGCTCTGGCCAGATGGCTTTGTAGATGTGGACCAAGCCAGGATTCCTGCATTGGTACATCATGTAGAGTTGTAAAAAAAAATCTGCAAACCATGATTTCAGATCCCAGTTTGACGAACCCTAGCAAGCTACAGTTAGGGGAGTAAGCCATGTGTACATGACCACGCCAAGTATAGCTCGTTTGTTTAAATAATGATTTCACATTATGTCTGAACTGAGATCTAGTTTTTTGTTATGGAGAGAGGATTTTCTTTTTCTGTACAGGACCTCTTGGCACCCACCTGCAACCTGAAGCAGTTCTACCCGTGAAAACTAGGCCTTTCTCACAATCGCTTTTGTGTATCGGTTGCACATGGTGTGTATCTTCACAGCTCATGTTCCCCTCACTGTTTCACAGGAGCATCTTGCAGTGTTTATTGTGGAGAGCGCACAGAACATTCTTTATGGAGAGCCAGTTTGGTGTAGTGGTTAAGTGCCGGACTCTAATCTGGGAGAACCGGGTTTGATTCCCCACTTCTCCACTTGCACCTGGCTGGATGATCTTGGACAAGCCATAACTCTGGCACAGCTGTTCTTGAAAAAGAGCAGTTTCTATCAAGAGTTCTCTCAGCCTCACCTACCTCACAGGGTGTCTGTTATGGGGAGGGGAAGGGAAAGGAGTTTGTAAGCCGCTCTGAAACACCTTTGGGTAGTGAAGGGCGGGGTATAAATCCAATCTTTTCTTCTTCTCTCATATTTAGGCATTTGGAAGGCTTGTCAGCCCATTGGGTTTTGTCTTTCCTGCCAATTCAATACAAAACTGGATTTTAAAAAACCCTGAAACTGGTACCTTGTGACTGGGGTGAATTTATCCGTACTGTACGAGACAGCCTTAAAGTGTGTCCTGTGCTGTCTGCCTTTTGTTTAGGGAAAACACCCTTCCCTTTGTTGGGATTGCGCTAGGACTGAAATCACACACAACTCCTTGTTCCTGCCCGTTTGTGCATCAGCATCAGTGGGCTGCTTCGGAGATGTCGCCTTCGCCATGGCAATGGAGCCTGGCTGTTGAAGGAAGCTGCTGGTAAGCTTTGTGCTAACGGAATGTCAAACGTTACAGATTCAGGGTGTTCTGTTTACGTATCGGGTGTGTTGGCTAAAGCTGTCTCCTTTAATCCTCTTTTTTAAAAGTGCCCTTCAGCCTAGCTTTTCCTTCAGGTGTTTATGTTACTAGCTGAGGATGCTTTGCCAGGAATGTTTTAGAAAAATCTGGTTCCCAGGAGTCGCAACGTTAAGCAGTAGATTAGTGGTAGATTTGTGTAACTTTCCTCGGCCTTGGATGAGGATTTCTTTCTGTCTTTCTTTGTGTATCATAGAATCACACAGAGTTGGGAGGGGTCCTACGGGCCATCTAGTCCAACCCCCTGCTCAATGCAGGATCAGCCTAGGGCGTCCCTGACAAGTGTTTGTCCAGCCGCTGCTTAAAGACTGCCAGTGAGGGGGAGCTCACCACCTCCCTAGGCAGCTGATTCCACTCTTGCACAACCCTGACTGCAAAAAAAGTTTTTCCTAAGATCCAGCCGGTACCTCTTTGCCCTTAATTCTAAACCCTGACTGCAAAAAAAGTTTTTCCTAAGATCCAGCCGGTACCTTCCTGCCCTTAATTCTAAACCCATTGTTGCGAGTCCTATCCTCTGCTGCCAACAGGAACAACTCCCTGCCCTCCTCTAAGTGACAGCCCTTCAGATACTTCAAGAGAGCAATCATGTCCCCCCTCAACCTCCTCTTCTCCATACTAAAGATTCCCAAGTCCCTCAGTCTTTCCTCCTAGGACTTGGTGTATGTATGTGTGTATGCCTGGAAGTCGTGGTTGACTTCTGGCTACCCCTAATGGGGCTAGGACGTTTCAGAGAGGTGGCTTACTGTTGCCTGCCTCTGCGTCCCAGCCCTGGTATTCCTTGGAGGTCTCCGAGTACTTGCCAGCGTCGGCCCTGCTTACCTTCCGAGATCTGACGAGATCGGGCTTGCCTGGGCTGTCCAGGTCAGGGGGGGTGAGGAACAGTTTCAAAGTACGCAGCAGGTTGCCTTGAAACAAGGTCTGTCTGCTTCACCTGTCCATCGGTTTCCACCCAGGTAATGAGCATCAGTATTCTGAAGGAGTCTACAAAATTTATTTATTTTATTTACGTTATTCATAGTCTACCTTTCTCACAAGGGCTCAAGGCGGATTTCAGCACAGAGTGAATCAATACAATCGACAGAACGGGACACTCAGTAGACCAGGGGTGTCGCCGGCTCTGACATGAACGAGACCTTGTCGGGCTGGGCCATGTGTGTCATATCTGTAATACCAGGTAGCGGAGATATAAACTTTATAAAGGACACAAACGCGAAGGGTGTTTTTTTACTTAAAATAAAAACATGCTTAAAACATTAGCACTCTTACAATGTTTTGTTTATTTAACAGTGCCTGATAACTGATACCTCTTGCTCTGAATTACTGCATCAAAATGTCTGTGCTGTTGCAATCTTGATTTGATTACGCTGTTCAGGTGTGTCTCTGTAAGCCGCAAACCTACAATGATGCAGCAGAACTGGAAGAAGCAGCAGAAGACAGCCCAGTTCCACTGCGGGCCTGATAGAAGCCCTCCGGAGGCCTGATCTGGCCCCCGGGCTGCATGTTTGACACCCCTGCAGTAGACAGTGCAATAGGATTAGGATTGTAGACCCACCCAGAAGTTTAAAAACACAACTGAAATGATGCAGAATTCCATAGTGGGATCCAAGTTTCAACAAGTATTGACCACAGTCCCTAATAATTTTCCTAAGTAACTTTGTTAATCATTTGTAAAGGGGTTAAGTTTTTCTATATCTTAACTAAAATACCTCCATCAGTACTTCATCCCACAGTGTCTTGTGCCAGGATCGAACACATTGGTTTCTTGTTTCCCATGCCCTGGCTATTGGTAATCTTGTACCAGAGATGAGGGAGAATACATTTTTTTATGCAGTAGTTTTTAATTGTCCTGGGGAGGGGCGGAGTTTACAGAATAATAGTCATCTGGCATGACGTTCTGTCTAATTACCCTACTGATCTCCTTATAGATCCGAATCCCAAAAAAGCTGTAGATAATTATATAACCGCTGAGTATCACAATTTGTTCCCTGCAGCTGGTGGCTCCATTAGCAAAGGAAATATCCCTGTTCTTAGCGGCTGTTGTTCCAATAGTGGTTAAATGCAAATACAATTCCAGTATTTGCAATATATGTTGGCTGGAACAGAAATCCAATTTATTTGGATGAGTGCTGGATTTGCTGTAACTATACCCTACACTATTTAAAAAGTCAGCAGGGGAGAGCCAGTTTGGTGTAGTGGTTAAGAGCGCGGACTCTAATCTGTGAGAACCAGGTTTGATTCCCCACTCCTCCACATGCAGCTGCTGGTGTGACCTTGGATCAGTCACAAGTTCTTTCAGAGCTGTTCTCTCAAGAGCAGTTCTCTCAGAGCTCTCTCAGCCCCACCCGCCTCACAGGGTGTCTGTTGTGGTGAGCGGAAAGGAAAGGGATTGTAAGCCGCTCTGAGACTCCTTTGGGTAATGAAGGGCGGGGTATAAATCCAGTCTCTTCTCTCCTTTGACCCTGCGTGTTCTGCGGGGCTCGCCTGTATTCTCACATCTACATGATGTTTAATATAAACGAATCTTGCTAAAAACAGCAATGGTTGCACTCAGGAGACACATGCCAGAACTTTGAGCTGTTTTAAGGACATTTAGGGGACATCAGTTACTGTAAATAGCCTCACTTTGTGTGTTTTGTCCTAATGGTCGAGACTGTTGTCTCTTCAGTGCAATGTCGCTTTGATAGCGACACATTTAAATAGTGGCTAACGAAAGAATGACGAATACCTGTGGGATAAGATTAGCAGTTCTCATTATGCTCCCATGTAGAACACTGCTCCACGTGTTGCCAAATAATACGTGGGGTATACATGTTACTAAACATCACCAGGACGCAGGGGAGCCTTAGTTGTCCTTCCTGTACAGTGATGACAGTAATTCCTCTTTTTAGGGGGATTGCTTTCAAGCTTGTTCCATTGCTGGGGTGAGTCAAACTTGCCTCTGGCTGACACTGACAATCCGTTCAGTTGCCCTGGAGAACTGGAAGCGACAAGAGATCTGGCCACACGTGCAGCCTTTGGAGCACAAAACCTCTGCTCCCATCTCCCTTTCTTGGATTGGGGGATGGAGGAGGAAGAGCGAACAACCCCATGTGCTGCCTTCGTAAAGTAGCTCCGCGATAGAAGGCGCCGCTTGGAAGGTTGTGCCCCTGCTCACGGGGATGACTTCTTGTGTATTTGAGTCGTTCTCCCAGTGGAAGGAGTAGGACAGAAAGGAAATCAAGATCTGGTTGAAATCAGAAAGTCAGACCATGGAGCACAGTGTATTGCCAGCTGCCTGTCCCTGCCAGGGAAAGA
>NW_015170432.1:22943-29851 GCF_001447785.1 Gekko japonicus
GAAAGAGAGAAGGCAACTGGCATTCAGTCTTCATAGAAATGCTGTGGAAGCCACTTACCGTTCTTTGGCTCTTCTGGACTCAACCGTGGCCGTGGCTCTTGGCTGCTCCCTGCAGAAACTGGGAAGTGAGCATGCTTGGGTTGTGCTTGAAAATAGGCTGCTGCGTTCTCACTGTCCTAGGAGCGGGGGTGGCACAGGCGAGGGAGTTGGGAGGCCATCTGCTGCCCCCGATCATATTTATTGCCTTTATTTATATCCATGTCCCCCCCCCCCAAGTTTGGTGTAGTGGTTAAGAGCGGCAGACTCTGATCTGGAGAACCAGTTTTGATTTTCCACTCCTCCACATGCAGCCAGCTGGGTGGCCTTGGGTCCGTCACAGTTCTCTCAGAGGTGTTCTCTCAAGAGCAGTTCTCTCAGAGCTCTCTCAGCCCCACCTACCTCACAAGACGTCTGTTGTGGGGAAGGGAAGGGAAAGGCAATTGTAAGCTGTTCTGAGACTCCTTCGGGTAGTGAATAGCGGGGTATAAAAACCAACTCTTCTTGTCTGCATGGCTGTGCAGGAATTAGTTCCAGATAATGTGTAGTGCCACAAGAGTGCATAGCTCTGTGGCGTCCTGAGTGTAACATCTGGATGTCAGACATGTTTCTCACTGTTTGTATAGTGTAGCAGTGCCTGAATGTCATAACGTAGGAATCTGTTATTGATCCCTAAAAGGCGGGATGTGATTTATCCATAATCTAAACATGCCTTCCTTTCTTCCAGCTGAGTTTCTGTTGTACGGCTGTTGAAACGCCATAGATGTGGCATGAAATGCAGCAGAGCCATGGTGGATGTAGGGAAGTGGCCAATATTTACACTGCTTTCGCCTCAGGAAATAGCCACGATCCGAAAAGCATGTGTGTTTGGAACCTCTGCCAATGAAGCGATATACATAACCCACAATGACGAGGTAAGATCGGAGAAGCCGCATGAGCGTGTTTTGAGTTGTCCGGTTGAAATGACGTAAGGTTTTGTTTGCCTATCCAGTCCACTAAGCACAAGAATCCAGATGAATTGCCTATGTTCAGATGGAACACAAGGAAGAACAGTTTCATTGGTTACGAGTGGCATCAAACGAATTCTTGAAAATTGGACATGTAGAGAGCCTGAGGTGTACTTATTGACTTATCCACACCTTTTGGACTACGGCTTCCTTTGTCGCTGTCAAGCCAGTGGAGTGCACAGTATAGAGTTGCATTCGCTGTGAAAAGGTAGTCTCGTGGGTGCCAGATGCAGTGATTACAGTTGTCATGGCTCAGGTGGAGTGTCACCTGATGCTGCCACCACTCTGGATTCAGGTTCCCTTGAGAAGGCCCAGAGCCACCCTCCCAAGACCTTCAGACCTCCCTTTTGGCAGAATAATAGGCGTGAGGACCAGGCAGAGTACAACAAGGAAAAGGTTTATTTTATAGGAGGTCAAACAACAAGGTGCAGAATAATAACAGTAAGTGTGTGAAAAGAAAAGAAATCAAACGCCCTAACGCGTCTAAATATACTGTCCCTAGCTCACCATCTGCAGTGGCCTTAGACTACTCACCCTTCCCTCAGGATGAGGGTTTCTTTCCTGCAGCAGCCTTCCTTCTGGCTCTGCCCTCTGGGAAAAAGAACAACTTTTCCTGCTGCTCCAGATCTTTTATTCCAAGCCCTCCTCTTTTCCTCTTGGTCAATTTTGGCTCCAAAACCACTTAGGGGCTTCTGGGAGTTGTAGGCCCAGCCTCACCTACTGCTAGCCAGGCTCCCTGGGCCTAGTAGGCCTCTGGTGGCGCAGCCCAGATCATGACAACAGTGAACATCTGTGTATATCAAAAGTGAGACGATGTAGTGAGGATCTCCATAGTTGGATGCTGCCTTTATACTGAACTAGATCATGGGACCTGAATCTAACTCCATATTGCCCACTTGAGGTAGCAGTGGTTCTGTTGCATGAGAGCTTTGTGTAGATTTCAGAGACCAGGATATTCGGCATGCAAAGTTTGTGCTGTGTGCCCTTGAGTGATGACTGCCTTCACCTCCTGCAACCACATAGCTGGATGTGTGGCATCTTTCCCTTCTTTTCCTCCTCGTCTCCTGTCCCTTCTGCGTGTCCTGATGGGAACCCGTGGCCGCCAGGGCCACAGATTTCTGGTGGCTAATCCTCCTACCGCAGGATTGCAGTAAAGTTTTGCTATAATCCACTTCTGAGAATTACAAGAACCTATAAATGCTGGGACGACACTCCCAGCTGACAAAGGCCACTGGCTCTGCAGTGAGGCCTTACAAATGAGTCGCAGCACAGCTGCTCAGCCTCACTAATTAAAGAAGGAGACGTTTGTGCAGTACGCTATACATTGTCATCCATGGCTCTCGTAGCATTAGTGAGCGGCCAGCTGTTCTCTGTAGGTGGCAGTGCACAGCTGAGTCATCTTTGGTGGGGCGAGGGGGGAAGAGACATGCAGGGTCGCATCTGGCTTGGCCGCTGCTGTTATGGAGCGCCTGGATTTGTGGTGGACTCCCCCACTTTCCTCCTGGAAGTGCTCTAAAACTGCATGAGCTGACTGGCTGACTCAAAAGGGAAAGCCCCAGTTATTTTTAGTAGGATGTTCAAAAGGCCCTTTGAATTTCGAGGGCCTTGCTGTAATGGAAGCCATCTCGTTGGAAGAGTTTCTCCTGCGTGTGGATAGGCTAAGCCTAGGTTCTGCCCGCCCCAGTGACTCTTCCTAATGATACGCCTTCCTCTTACCTTGCATGTTGCTTCCCACAAGTTAAAGTTTTGGTTGATGAAGAAGAGAAGAGATTGGATTTATATCCCGCCCTTCACTTGGAGTCTCAGAGCAGCTTACAAACTCCTTTCCCTTCCCCTCCCCACAACAGGCACCCTGTGAGGTAGGTGGGGCTGAGAGAGCTCTTTCCAGAACTGTCCTTGAGAGAACAGCTCTGACAGAACTACGGCTTGCCCAAGGTCATCCAGCAGCTGCAAGGGGAAGAGTGGGGAATCAAACCCGGTTCTCCCAGATTAGTCCGCGCACTTAACCACGACACCCAGCTGGCTCTCTTAATGCTCTTTTCTCTCCCCACCCCCTTTCCCAGACGATTCATGTAAGAAGAGAGATCTTTGTGGAGCCTTTGACTCATTAAAACTTACAAGTTGCAGTCCTGACCGAATAGCGCAGGCAAGCCCGATCTCGGAAGCTAAGCAGGGCCAACCCTGGCAAAGTACTTGGAAGGGCAGCCTCCAAGGAATACCAGAGGCAGATAATATCAAGCCATCTCTTTGAAAAATGTCCAAGCCCCCAGTAGTGGTCACCAGAAGTCACCATGACTTCCAGGCAAGCATGCAAAAACACAGATGCACACGCATGCACACACAAAAATATTTTTAAAAAAAATAAAAAAGGTCGTCGGGTCTTGGGATTGCCTGGACGGAGCTCGGAGCTGCAGGGTTCTCCAGGGTGTGACTCTGGCTGTGTCCGCCACACATGTTTTTATTTTAAGTTTTAAAAATTCTTTGTGATCCTTTGGAGCAATGTATCTGGTGTTTGTAACCACTGAAGTCTTATACTGTTCACTCTCTGTTCACTCTCCTCTTTCCTTTAGAGGGTATCAGTGCAGAGTTTTATTCAGCCACAGTTTTCGACTCAAACTGATATCAGGCTGTTTCCACAGAGCCATAGAGGTTTTGTTCCACCTCAGAGCTATCCAGTTAGTTGACCGCTCTCTGCTAACTTCTCTTCCAACTCTCTACCAACTGTCAGCTCCCAACTGTCAGTTGTCCACAGTTATCTGTCACTCACTGACAATTCCTAGCCAAAACCCCTCCCTTCTCAGTCATGTGACTCAGCAGCTTCTTTATTTACCTGCCACTGTCCACTAACCTTTAATTCCATCACACATGTTTTTATTTTAAGTTTAAAAAATTCTTTGTGTTTGTGTCCTTTATAACGTTTATATCTTCGCTACCTGGCATTACATTTTATGACACACATGACCTGGCCCAACAAGGTCTCATTTATGTCAGAGCCAGCCCTCATAACAATGAGTTCGACACCCCTGCTACAGAGGTCCCTCACCAAACCCTCCCTCCTCAGGCTCCATCCCCAAAATCTCCAGGTATTTCCAAAGTTTATAGGTTTCAGTCGGAGACAAGCCAGTGAAGCATCTGGATTCAGCATTAAAAACCTGCTAAATACAAATGGGGCCCAATCCACACTGAAACAATAGAACTGAAATGTAAAAATAAAGCGAATTGAACTTTAAAAAAACAAAAAAACCCACCCTGTTTATCCCTCTTTCAGTCACGAAGCCAGTCAAGTGCACGTATTAAAATGTGGGCCGCTTGGTCTTTTTTCCTAGGTATTTGTCTTTGGACTAAACTGTAGTAATTGTCTGGGGACTGGAGATAACCAAAGCACCATTGTCCCAAAGAAACTTGAAGTTCTGTGTGGAAAGAAGATTCGGAGTCTCAGTTATGGGAGCGGACCCCATGTGATACTTAGTACAGAAGGTAAGAAGGCTTTTTGCTCTTGAGAAATACTGTTATGAATGGTTTCCAGTCAGTGTGATCGGAGAATGATTCTCCTTGGCTGATTTTGTGGTGAAAAATCATGCTCTCAGTAACATTCTTGTGCCAGGCAGTTCCAAGTTCCCTGATCCAGATTTATGCTTAGTATATGAATGGCAGCCTTTTTGAGCCTGCAGGCACCTTTGGACTTCTGACACAGCATGGTGTGTGCAGCCACAAAATGGCTGCCACAGAAGGTGGAGCCAGCCACAAAATGGCTGCCACAGTTTACCTTCAGTCACACAGCGAAGCTCCTTGGGCTGTGGTAGCAGCTGCTGCCAGAATTATGGTTTTAAAAGAAGAAGAGTTGTTTTTCATACCCCCACTTTTCACTACCTGAAGGAGTCTCAGAGGGGCTTACGATCGCCTTCCCTTCCTCTCCCCACAACAGAAACACTGCGAGGTAGGTGGATCTGAGAGAGCTCTGAGAGAACTGTGACTGGTCCAAGGTCACACAGCTGGCTTCATGTGGAAGAATAGGGAATCAGAACCCGGTTCTCCAGATTAGAGTCCACTGCTCTTAACTGCTACACCACGCTGGCTCTCAAGCCTGCACAATGAATGAGATCTCCAACAGCCAGTCAGAAGTGTTGCTGGGGAAGAACCTACCTGGCCCTGTCCACTTTCTAAAATGCTTACTGGGTGCCGGGAAAGGCGTCGCTGGTACCATGGCACCCGCGGGCACCTTGTTGGGGACCCCACTCTAAGTTCTTTCTGCAGAGCCTGGGTGTGGGGGGGTGTTGTGCGAACTCACCCACTTTCTTGTCCTGCCCTCATGGAGTGGAGTTTCATATCAAAGAGCAGATGCTGGGACGGCTGCCCCCAAACGAGAATACCAATTGAGAATCAGAAAAGACAAAGCAAAGTGAAGGCTGAAGAACTCTGAATGGTGCCTTAAAGTATTTGTTATAAATGATGCTCTTGGGGTTGTCTTTAAACAGTTAAAAAAATGGTTAAAAAGATGAATAATTTAGCTTAATCGACTATGTTCAATGTAATACTAGCATTTTAGACTAACACTTATATAAGCTGATGTAATGATCTCCTATTCTTGAGGTTTTAGTTATTAGTGGTTTTCTTTCCTTTCTCCTTAGGTGTAGATGTTCCTTTCCCATTTTTTCATTGTAGTTTGTAGTTTATAGAAAATGCAATTAAAAAAATCCCCTTCGGGGGGCATTAAAAAAAATTAGGAGAAAAAAAAAGAGCAGATGCTGTTTCCTTCTTGTCCAACGGTGACTGAAACCATACTCGGAATACTTAATGCATAGTGGCCCCGGTCACACGGCAAAGTTGCCGCGGGAGAGGCACGGATGGTGGGCGGATTATCCAGGCGCGATCACACCCCAACATCTGGGAAGTGGAGCACATCCGTTGCTTACCGCCGAAAATGCGCGTTAAAAAAGTAGTACCTCTAAAGTACTAGTAAACGTTTGCCACGAGCTGCCTCCAGATTCCCGTGGTGTGATCGTGCCGGCGTGCTGCATTCCCCTCCGGTCCCTCGTTTACCCGCCGGCGCCGAGGGAAGGACCCGTAATCGCGGATCAAACTGCACTGGGGCAATTAGCCACGCCTCCCCCCACCCCCCGCGATATCCGGCCTGTGAATGTTTGAAAGTATATGCAGGTAGTTCTTGTCCTGTGGTGGGGAAAGCTGGCTACTGGCTGCATGAAAATAAGCCACCCTTTAATCATCTTGCTTCTACTGGCGTATGGAGTTGGCTTTAGAAACTTGGTCTGTCTTAACTAGTTGCTCTAAGTGTGGAGTGCAGATTAAGGGTGCTACGTTTGGCAGTTCTCTCCAGCTTGAAGGAAGGGAAGATTGCCTTGATCGTGGACTAGCTGCATTGTCTTCCAGTCAGTATATACCCGTTCACTCAGGTGGTCTGTGGTATTCTTGTCCTCCTGATTAGAATCTGACGTATGGTGCTGGTTAAACAGAATAACAGCACATGATAAAAATAGTTCATTTGGCTGGTTTTTCTTTAATATTTTGAAATTTCCTCTTCTGCTTTTTGCCTGGTTCTGTTTTTGGTTGTTGTTGGGGGTTTTTGGAATTGGGAATCTGTGTCTTCAGCTGCATCAATGGTAGTAACCAGAACCAATGGGTTGAAATTAAAATCGGGCTAAACATTAGGAAGAACTTCCTGAGGCCCTTTCTTACACGCCCAGGGAAATGCTGATCGACACTTTGAGGTCAGGAAGCAATTTTTCACCAAAAAATCCTGGAGGTTTTTTGTCCTCTTCTGGGCATGGAACAGCGGTCACTGTTGAAGGTATGTGGTATATACCTATTGTTAAAGAGTTTCGTGGAAGACTCAAAATAAACACACCA
>NW_015170432.1:30363-30549 GCF_001447785.1 Gekko japonicus
CTGTGGCTTTTGTGTCCTGCTTAGATGGAGAAGTTTATGCTTGGGGGCACAATGGATACAGCCAGCTCGGGAATGGCACCACCAACCAGGGCGTTGCGCCCATTCAAGTCTGTACCAACTTGCTAATTAAGAGAATAATCGAAGTCGCTTGCGGTTCTCATCACTCTATGGTCCTGTCGTCTGATG
>NW_015170432.1:31894-47877 GCF_001447785.1 Gekko japonicus
GAGTTTTAATACGTAGCATTATGTAGCACGGAAGTGTAATTATCCTTGCGAACCAAGTGGCAGGAGGGTGGGCAAAGGCTTCTGAGTGCAAAACAAGTCTTCCTCCCAGCTCTAGACCACAGACTGAAGGCTAAGCTATGAAGGACAAGACCCCTTGACTCCTGCCCTCCGGCTTGTACCTCTGGCAAGGAGGCGTCCAGGTTTTCTGCACCTGTGAGCAGTGGAGAAGAAACTCAGCCAGATCTTTTCCAGCTGCTCTTAGCCACCTAACAGGGTCTCCCCATTCTGTCCCCTGCCAGACTGTTTCACTCATTCCTTTATTATATTTATGCCTCCTTTGTGCCTTGAACCTCAAGGTGACACTGCCCAAACCTAGCCCTGCTTAGCATCAGCTAGGCTGCTCCATAGTGTTGCCATACCCCCAAGGGGGGGGGTTTCCCCCCATTTCAGAGTCCCCAATTCACCGCTGAAGAGCCCCACCATGCCAGCATGGTGTCACTGCGCTGGGCACATCACGCGGGGGTCACTCTAGCATTTGGCTAAAAACTCTATGGTGGCCATAGAGGTTTTGGTCAAATGCTAGAGTGTCCCCCGCATGACGTGCCCGGCGTGATGATGTCACTTCCGGGGAGATCCCAGGGAGCAGCTTGGAGCCCCCCGCCAGCAGACACTAAGCACCTGGCAACCCTATTTCTCCAGCTTCTACCTTCCAGCCACAGGCATAGCAGAGAACTTCTGGGCTTGGTCTCCATTGTACAGGCATGTTGGGGGTGAGGCTGTGCAGGCAGACAGAGCTTGGTTATCAGCGGTTTCTGGTTTTGGGGATGCTGTTGGCAGGTCCAGGTGGCCAATGTTGTTTCCAGGGCAGCACGGTGAAGGCTTTTGGTTTCCAGCCCCTGCAGTAGCCTCTGCTAAATACTTTCCCTTTAGTGTCCACCACCCTTAATTCAGGGGGGTGTCCTTAATGTGGTGGTTTTCATTGGGCCTTCTTGGAAAGCAGGTGTTGGAAGCTATCCTCTCAAAAGCCAAGGGGACCGCTAGACAACAGGATCTTTATGTAGGCTAGCAGAACGTCCCATCGCCTGCTCTTTCACCTTCTTCCTCTGTGAAAAGGTGTACGCCTGGGGCTACAACAACTGCGGCCAAGTGGGATCGGGCTCCACCGCCAACCAGCCGACTCCCCGCAAAGTCTCCAACTGCCTGCAGACCAAAGTGGTGGTCAGCATTGCTTGCGGCCAGACCTCCTCCATGGCGGTCGTAGACAACGGCGAGGTAAGCGCCCCTCCGCGGCTTTTCTGCTTCTGCTGCCCCCAGAAATGCTTGAAGTGGAGAACAATCTGCATGCAGGAGATGTGCCAGGAACCCATGAGGGACAGCAGCCGTACAGAAGTAGATGCACACTCACTTACGGTGCAGTGCTCAGCCCTCCAAAGTTTTCGCCCAGGATGCTGCTGAGGATGACCTGCTGCACCCTGCTCAGCTTTCCCGTCCTATGGGAAACAGTGCAACACCGCGTAAAAAAAAGCATGTTGTATTCTACATTGAAATCACTCTAACAGGTAACACTCACATATAACCATCTGTTGTGCCTTGCAAGTAATATTGCGGTCTTAACTATGCCTATTTAAAGATATATGCATCAGTAATGAATGATGTATGTTGATGGTTGTTCATACATGGCGATTCTTGAGAAAGAGGACGTTGAAACGGAAGAACATCCGCAGTTATTCGTTGGCTCTCTATGAAGCAGTTTTGGAAGGCCAGATAATGAAACTGAAGCTCAAACACTTTGGCCAACAAATGAGAAGGGAGCTCTCACTGGAGAAGACCCTGATGCTGGGAAAGATTGAAGGTCAAAGAAGACGGGGACGGCAAAGGATGAGGTGGTTAGACAGTGTCATAGATGCAACGAACATGAAATTGAGCAAGCTTCAGAGGACGGCGGAAGACAGGAAGGCCTGGCGGGATATGGTCCATGGGGTCGCGAAGAGTCGGACTCGACTGTGCGACTGAACAACAACAAAAAAGCAGTCTATAAAGACTTTTTGTTTTACCACTGGGAAAAAACTGTTCTGATGATTTCTTCACAAAGGAGACTCCAAAAAAGAAAGCTTTTCAAATATAATATGGTTGTTAAAAATTGTGACACCCTGTTGAAGTGACTCTAAGCGAAGTGCCTGAGAATCTTTCATGTTAGAAAGATACTGACATCATTGATGTATGTGTTTTTAAATAGGCACAGTTAAGACTGCAATATTACTTGCAGAGCGCAACATACGATTATATGTGAATGCTGCCTGTTAGAATGATCTCAATATAGAATACAACACGTTGTTTTTTACGTGGTGTTGCATTGTTTACTCTAGTGTTACCCACCGTGTCGCCAGTTTGTGTTTCAGTTTTCCCATACAGCCTATTGCTGATTCTGTCTTGGTGAAACCCAGCAGACCTTTCCCTGCTCTGGGCATCTTTTTGTCCTCGATAGGAGAAAAGGAACTTGGAACAGATGGATGCATGAAGCTGCCTTATCCTGAATCAGACCACTGGTCCATCAAGGGTCAGTACGGTCTCCACAGACGGGCAGTGGCCTTCCAGAGTCTCAGGCAGAAGAGGGCTTTCACATTTATTTCTTTATTCCATTGAATTTCTATACGGCCCTCCCCACAGAGCGGGCTCAGAGCAGTGTACAACAGTTTAAAACAAAGAAAAATGAGAACAATCAATATAGACTATCATAAAACATAAGCCTACATGGTGCCAGATTGACACACACACCCCATTAACATTGACACCGGACTCTTTTATCTAGAGATGCCCGGGATTGAACCTGGCACCTTCTGCGTACTAAGTAGGTGGCTCAGCCGCTGAGCCACGGCCCTTCCCAGAGCAAGACCAGATGACGCAGCGCACACTTGAGTGTTCACAGCACACCTTACAGAATATCTGTAGAACATACCTGATCATTATCCAGAGTGGCCAGTTTCACACTACGTTGTAGCCGGCGAGGTTACTCACAACATCTCCAGGGTTTGGTCAGACCAAGACAGAACTCTCTTAGTCGCGTGGCCGGGTGTCAAGCGTGCTGCTCCATCTCTCTGACAGCTTAACCCCTGCTCAGGTCTTTTCCTCGATTATGTCACTTCTTTTTTCCTCTCTGCCCCTTTTATCATCCTTCTGCCTGTGTACCAATCCCTTTTGAAGCACACTCTTACCACATCACTTTACAACACACTGGTTGTGTGCAACATCTCATAACAGGACAAGAGGCATAATTATCGTAGCAAAGCACAGCTTGGCGCTCTTCTCAAAAGTTGAGCACAGAAGCTAAAGTACATCACTCAGCTGAGGCAGGATTAAAGCATAACTACGTAACTCAGTGACTTTGCACAAATCTAGGGTTTCCCCTGCCTGGCTGTTAAGGTCAATGGTTTTCTTTAGTTCTGATATTATTCCCCAGTTTACCAACTTTTAGTTGACCACGCAGCCTGTTCCTAGCCCGCACTGGCTTAAGGGCTTCAGACCCAAGGCAGAATATGTTGTTGTTGTTGTTGTTCAGTCGCACAGTCGAGTCCGACTCTTTGCGACCCCATGGACAAGATCTCGCCAGGCCCTCCTGTCTTCCGCCGTCCTCTGAAGTTTGCTCAACTTCATGTTTGTTGCATCTATGACACTGTCTAACCATCTCATCCTTTGCCGTCCCCGTCTTCTTTGACCTTCAATCTTTCCCAGCATCAGGGTCTTCTCCAGTGAGTGCTCCCTTCTCATTTGGTGGCCAAAGTATTTGAGCTTCAGGATCTGGCCTTCCAGGGAACAGAATTAACTGATTTGATCTTCTTACAGTCCAAGGGACTCTCAAGAGTCTTCTCCAGCACCATAGTTCAAAAGAATCTATTATTCGGCGCTTGGCCTTCCTTATAGTCCAACTCTCGAAAATATACTGTTTGCTTAATGTTTAGAAGCATACAATGCAAGAGGATTTATGAATGGCTTGAAGGCTTGGACAGCTACACAATCATCAGAATAAAAGATTCTTCAGGATTTAGATGGCAGGGAGCCTGGTCAGTCTGAAATAGGAAACCCCAGCGGGGAATCAGTATTTTTTGGTGGTTGTTCCCTTGACCCTCATTGTACAGAAGCCAACCTGTTTGTCCATATCATGTATCCAGTCCAGCCAGAACTGGGCAGGTGGATGCATTTGTAGAAAAGCATTTGCAATCCTAGCTAAGTGAACATTGCCCAGCACGAGCTAAACAGAAATCTCCCTGTAAGGTTTTGATAACTCAAGGATAAATACGCATATATCCAAGTTAACATTTGAACTTATTGGGTGAGGAGGAACTTATGACAGTCCACTCCAAGGGTTTCAGGAGACGTTGACAGGCAGTGATTGAGCCATTGCAAGCCATATCTGGATGCTGCTGAATATAGACTTCCAGTAGTGTCTTTTTCTTTTGCCAGGATACAGGCAATTAGGTCTCTCTTCTGCAGCGTGATTAACAATTGAATTAAATTAAACAATTAAAAGTAACAAAAACAAGACAGGCTTCAGTGTGAATACAATGGGAAAAATAAAATAAGCTCACCGAAGAAGACCGCTGTTCTATGACTTTAACACACTTGGTTGTACTTTTTATAATATTTATAAGAGATAAAGAGATAATCTCTTGTATTCCTTGGATTCACATGCTTTTAAACGGAGGAGTGATAAATGCTGTTTAGAAGCTTGAAAAATGAAGGCTTTTTAGTCTCCTTTTCCACTTCCTAGCTCTGTCGAGACGCCTTGAAGAGAAAACATTCCAGGAATATAGCCAAAACAGTGTCAAGAATATTTGTATTGTACTCACATAATTATCTGCTGGCTTTACCTATGTTTATGGCATGTACACTTTACAGAAGGATGATTGTTGTGTAACATAAGAAATTTGCATTATAAATATTATAAAAAGTACAACCAAGTGTGTTAAAGTCATAGAACAGTGGTTTCTTCAGTGAGCTTATTTTATTTTTCCCAATGAAAAGTAAGGCCGGTGAGGCAGAGAGGTTCTCTTGGAGGCTGTGCACCAGGTCAGGGTCTCACTTTAGCCACGCTGCAGCCCCTGCAAAATGGGGGGGGGTGGCCCTGCCAGAGCCCCAGAGCCTTTGGGGATGTTGTGCTAATGTGCAAACTGAGCCGTCCTCGCTGTTGCACAGTTGAAGGACATCCAGCCCGTGCAAAATCATGCCAGGAATCTCTATGCCTTACATTTTAAGCAGACCAGAGTTTTAGGACAGTCTAGGGTGGACCAGGAGGAAAGCACTGGTTAATAACATAAGAACATAAGAGACGCCAATGTTGGATCAGGCCAAAGGCTCATCCAGCCCAACACTCTGTGTCACACAGTGGCCAGAAATACCAGGTGCCATCAGGAGGTCCACCAGTGGGGCCAGGACATTAGAAGCCCTCCCACTGTTGCCCCCCCCCCCCAAGCACCAAGAAGACAGAGCATCACTTGCCCCAGAGCCCCTATCTATACCTTGTGGCTAATAGCCACTGATGGACCTCTGCTCCATATGCTTATCTAATTCCCTTTTGAAGCCGTCCATGCTTGTAGCACCCACCACTTCCTGTGGCAGTGAATTCCAAGTGTTAATCACTCTTTGGGTGAAGAAGTACTTCCTTTTATCCGTTCTAACCCGACCGCTCAGCAATTTCATGGAGTGCCCACGAGTTTTTGTATTGTGAGAAAGGAAGAAAAGTACCTCTTTAATGTTGCCAACTAGGTCAAGGTCCCCTCTGGTGTCCATCTGCCCCCGGCGTTCTTTATGGGACATTTTCCTGCTCTCATCGGCTTCTGTTCTCTCCGAACCGCAGCCCTTCTATTTCTGTACATTATTTTTTTCTGCAGGAGAAATGCCTACAGATTAACCATCCTGTTTCCTTGTTCCAGGTCTACGGCTGGGGTTATAACGGGAACGGCCAGCTAGGACTGGGCAACAACGGCAATCAGTTGACCCCCTGCCGGGTGGCAGCGCTTCAAGGGTTGTGCGTAATGCAGGTAAGTAGGAACACGTTCCCGCTGGTCTCCTGGCTTATTTTGAGCTTTTTGCCTGGTCTCGAGGTTAAAGTCAACACAAGCCAAAGCAGAACAAGGGGCTCTGAACAGGAGCCTCCAGGTGACTGCCACAACTGCTGCTGCTCCACTCTAGTCTTGGCACCTCTTCTGGCTGTGGGGAGTAGCTGTGCTATTCTGAACATCAGAAGAGCCCCGCTGGATCGGAGCAGTAGTCCATCCAGTCTACTCTGTCCTGTCTCACACAGCGACTGAATCAGTCATTGTCCCTTCTGGGCCTGGCATTGCAACAAAGGCGTGCAGGAGCATGTAGGAATTGGTGCAGGCTCTGGGAGGGGCTTGCCTTTTGAAGGTCCCCAGGGCCAAAGTGGGCAGCCTAGTGCTTGAATCTGTTGTCACGTTTTACTGTATCCCAGAGTGCTTTTGGAAGGGTCTAGGAACTGCACACTGCTGGGGTCATAGCTAACAGGAAATACAAGCAAACAAACACTGTGATATGCTGGCTAACACATTTAGTAAAATATTTTACAGTCAATATATAATGTCACGTTATAGAGAAGTACATCCTTATAATATTACAGAGAGAAGTCCAGCCTCATGATGTTACATCCTTATGATGTAACTACAAGCACCCAGATGTAAGCTCATGTCGTCAAAGTCTTCCTGAGGAGTATTCTGTTAACTTTGAAGACAATAGGAATACTCCTGAGGAAGATTTTGACGAAACGAGTTTACATCCAGGTGCTCGTAGTCACATCATGAGGATGCAACATCATGAGGATGGACTTCGTGTAATATTATAATGTATTTCCCTGTAATGTGACATGGGATTCACTGCCACAGGAGGGGGTGGCAGCTACAAGCATGGACGGCTTCAAGAGGGAATTGGATAAACATGTGGAGCAGAGGTCCATCAGTGGCTATTCGCCACAAGGTATAGATAGGAACTCTGGGTCTGGGGCAAGGGATGCTCTGTCTTCTTGGTGCTTGGGGGGGGGCAACAGTGGGAGGGCTTCTAGTGCTCTGGCCCCACTGCTGGACCTCCTGATGGCCCCTGGTATTTTTGGCCGCTGTGTGACAGAGTGTTGGACTGGATGGGCCATTGGCCTGATCCAACACTGGCTTATCTTATGTTCTTATAAGTCGGTTGTAAAATGTTTTACTCAATGTGTCAGCCAGCATATCATAATGTTTGTTTGCTTGTGTTTTCTGTAATGTGTTTGTTTGCCCCAGGTTGTTTCTTCTGCTTCTATTGAGGTCACAGCTAACAGCAGGTTTAATCCACACAGGAGCTTGGGGTGGGATGGGAGAACTTCCTTAGGTTCTGGGAGGCCGCTGGAAGGAAACGTTGAGTTGTTTGATGGCAGCACAGATGTTAAGGGATTCAGTGCACTGAGAGATCCTTGTCTACAGAAAAGCACTGTGAGCATTGTATACACTTAAAAAAACACTCCTCAATAAAACACAGAACGCTGTGTGTTGATTTACGCCAGTTTGGTGTAGTGGTTAAGTGCGCGGACTCTAATCTAGGAGAACCGGGTTTGATTCCCCACTCCTCCACTTGCACCTGCTGATGTGACCTTGGGTCAGTCACAAGCTCTGGCACAGCTGTCCTTGAAAAAGAGCAGTTTGTGTCAGAGTTCTCTCAGCCCCACCCACCTCACAGGGTGTCTGTTGTGGGGAGGGGAAGGGAAAGGAGTTTGTAAGCCGCTCTGAGACTCCCAAGTGAAGGGCGGGGTATAAATCCAATCTCTTCTTCTTCTTCTTCTTCTTGATTTACTTGTAGTTTTATTCCTTGCTCCTGACACAAAACGTTGCAACGATGAAGTCTATATGAATATTCAGATACTCTTCCGCATGAATACAGGAAACAGATTCTAAGTCATACAAAGTTATGGATAATAAAAATCTGAAGTGCCAAAGTGAGAGTTCTGTTTTGTTTAGTATAGCCCTGACCTAGATAGCCCAGGCTAGCCTGATCCCATCAGATCTCAGAAGCTAAGCAGGGTCAGCCTTGGCTAGTATTTGGAAGGTTTCCCAGGGCTGTGAGGCAGAGGCAGGCAATGGCAGACCACTTCTGAAACGTCTCTTGCCTTAGAAACAAGTCTAGCTCACCCCCTAGTGGTGCACAATGCTAAAAGAGCTAGAACTTCTGCCTGCCAGACAATCTTAGGATCTCCTGGCTGTTCTACACAACGTCATAGGAGAATTATTATTATTTAATAAAATGAATATTTCTTTAAGCATGCAAAACGTACCCAGATTGCTCAAGAAGAGAGGGCAGAATAAAATACGAATGAATAAACTAGTCTGTGAAAATGCTAAATTGGCATTCCTAAAAGAAATCAACCCTGACTGTTCCCTGGAAGGCCAGATACTGAAGCTGAAGTGCAAATACTTTGGCCACCAGATGAGAAGGGAGCACTCACTGGAGAAGGCCCTGATGCTGGGAAAGATTGAATGTCAAAGAAGATGGGGACGGCAAAGGATGAGATGGTTAGACAGTGTCACCGATGCAACGAACATGAAATTAAGCAGATTCCGGAAAACGGCAGAAGACAGGAGGGCCTGGCGTGATCTGGTCTATGGGGTTGTGAAGTGTCGGACTCGACTGTGCAACTGAACAACAACAACAAAAGGAGCAGCAGCAATTCTAAGAGAAGGCTACTGGCGAGCTTTTAGAATTACAGCCACTAATGATTTCTCAGTTGTTGTTGAGCCCACGTTGTACTAAATCTGCAGTTGCTCACAAACAAAACTTGTATGTGCTTTATGGATGTTGTTCTGGCACATGACGAGACCTCGATTCCTTGCACCCGTTTGCTTGCTTGATGTCCAGCTTGGTGCAAAGTGAACAGCAGTGTGTTGTTTTTTCTTCTTCCGGAAAACGTCCTTTGCAGATTGCCTGTGGCTACGCGCACACGCTGGCGCTCACGGACGAGGGTTTGCTTTACACCTGGGGGGCGAACACTTACGGCCAACTGGGGAACGGCAACAAGAGCAACCACCTGAGCCCCGTGCAGATCATGGTGGAGAAGGAGAGGTAAAGGCTCACGCAGTAACCAGTGGTAATACAGGCTAAGCTTCAATAGTAATTGTATGCAATATATAAAAATCTTCCTACTACTATGTATTTTAAATGTCTCTATGTTAAATGCCCTATATTTACTCTGACGTTGATTGTCCTTGTTACGAATAAGTTAAAAGATTATCCCTATATTAATTTAAACTAACAATAATAATATAAAAGCTATTTAAAAAAGCAAGAAAGAAAGTTCATTCGCCTGGAGGAAGGTTGGAGTTGTGTTCAGGGGGACGACAGGATACAGACCAGTGGGTTGTTACGTTAGCAGAATCTTTGTGAGAGGGCCTGCATGGTCAATGTCTGGTGTCATCCAGCTGATTGACAGAAACGTCCTTTCTTGCAGGGTCGTCGAGATCGCGGCCTGCCACTCGGCTCACACGTCCGCCGCCAAGACGCAGAGCGGCCAGGTGTACATGTGGGGCCAGTGCCGGGGACAGTCGGTGGTTCTCCCGCACACCACCCATTTCTCATGCACCGACGACGTCTTTGCCTGCTTTTCCACTCCTGCTGTGATGTGGCGCCTTCTCTCATTAGGTGAGAGGGAAATGGCAGAGGTCTGGTCCTCATGGCTCAGGCTGGGGGGGGGGAGGAGAGCTTTCAGGGCAGTGGGGGGTGCCCCCCAAAGGGGGGGGGTCTGCTTGAGGCTGCTGATTGTTACGAGGCTGTTCTGTGTCATAGTTCTGCTCATTCCCTTTGAGACTGTCCCCATCTTCCCACCTCCCTGTTTTTGTGTGTGGTTTTTAAAACTATTTTTGGTGAGCATTTTGTGTGTATTGTATGTGTGTGTGTGTGTGTGTGTGTGTGTTGTGTGCTCACAAGCCTGGAAGTCATAGTGACTTCTGGCGACCCCTAGTGGGGCTAGGATATCTTAGAGAGGTGGCTTATTATTGCCTGCCTCCGCATCCCAGCCCAGGTATTCCTTGGAGGTCTCCCTTCCAAGTACGTTCCAGGGTTGGCCCTGCTTAGCTTCCGAGATCTGACAAGACCAGGCTTGCCTGGCCTATCCAGGATCAGAGCTTCCCACCTCCCTGTCTGTTTTTCTTTGCACTCGATTAGCTTATGCCTTTGAAATCCAGCGCTTTGAGCTTGGGCGTTCACCCCAAAAGCTGTCGGGGGTGGTTGATACAGCACAGAAGGGGCTAGGTGAGGATTGCGCGTTGGGAATATCAAGGGAAGTCCCTCCCTCTGCCCACTGATCCCTCATAGGCTAGACAAGGTGTCCGTCTTGGAAGGATGTTGTAGAGGGCGTCCAGTTTGAAAGGAGTTTCTTGCCATGGTGTCCTTTGCTTGAAGAACTCGCTGTGGAAATGGATCTTTCCTCCTCCCCTGTGTATATACTTAGATCACCAGTCAGGTTCTTCGCTTGGGGAGCAGGGACGAATGTGCTATTTTGGAGCCGCCAGATGTGGTGGTGGTTGAGCATCGAGTCCCTTTGCGGGTGGACCATGTGTAAATATTAAGAGGACGATGTTTTATCTTCGCAGAGCATGAGGACTACTTAACAGTGGCGGAGTCTCTGAAGAGAGAGTTCGACAGTCCAGAAACCTCGGACCTGAAGTTCAGAGTCGATGGGAAATTCATCTACGTGCACAAAGCCGTTCTGAAAATCCGGTACCGTTTGGGTTGGGGAGTCCTCAGCGGACCCGTCTACAATGGGCTGGATAGGATGGCTCTGAAAAACAATAAATGACATCCGTGGCTGTTTTGTGGGGCGTGGATATTTAGAGGGGTGGGGAGGTGGGGCAGACACTGACCTCAGTTGCCAGGGCAGTCCCAGCAGTTAGGGCTAGCAAGCACACAGTAATTACGTGACACCACGGGTAGGCTGAGAAGAAGAAGAGAAGAGTTGGTTTTTATACCCCACTTTTCTCTACCCTAAGTAGTCTCAAAGTGGATTACAATCTCCTTCCCTTCCCTTCCCCACAACAGGCACCTTGTGAGGTAGGTGGGGCTGAGAGAGCTCTGAGAGAACCGTGACTGACCCAAGGTCACCCAGCCGGCCTTCATGTGGAGGAGTGGGGAATCAAACCCGGTTCTCCAGATTAGAGTCCCGTGGCTCTTAACCACTACATCACACTGACTAAGGCAGTGGAGGAGGCTATCAGCCCTCTGCAAGCTGTTTGGTGGGGGGCGGGGGGGGGTTCCGACTGAGTCATCCGCTGTGTGCAGGTGGGGCTTTGGAAATCCAGCCCTGGGCTGGGAAGGGGGCCAGCAGATGCGAAGGAGAATGTCTGGGGTTTGTATATCCCAGCTGATTAGGTAAAGAGCCAGTTTGGTGTAGTGGTTAAGAGCATAGGCTCTAATCTGGGAGAACTGGGTTTGATTCCCCACTCCTCCACATGCAGCTGCTGGTGTGACCTTGGGTCAGTCACAAGAGCTCTCAGAGCTGTTCTCTCAAGGGCAGTTCTCAAGAGAGCTCTCTCAGCCCCACCTACCTCACAGGGTGTCTGTTGCGGGGGGAGGAAGAGAAAGGAGATTGTAAACTGCTCTGAGACTCCGAGTGAAGGGCGGGGTACAAATCCAATCTCTTCTCCCCCCAGTGGATTATTGCCTGGTTGCACTTGTTGAAGGGGCTTGCCTCAACACCAGTGAACCAGTACAAGCCATGATAAATCCTTGCAAGCGCTCCTTCTGTTTCCTGGTGACCTTAAGTATACGCTTGTGCAGAATCTGGAGTCGTTAGCTAGCCTGACGTCCCACCCTTTTCACGCCTTCCCATTGCAGGTGCGAGCACTTCCGTACCATGTTCCAGTCTTACTGGAATGAAGACATGAAGGAGGTCATAGAAATAGACCAGTTTTCCTACCCAGTGTACCGTGCCTTTCTTGAGTACCTGTATACAGACAGTGTCGATCTGTCACCTGAAGACGCTATAGGTATGTACGGAAGTATCACTTGCCACTTAGGGTTGCTCCCTTTCAGATGCTTGAGCGGCCACTCAGAATTGACTCTGTAACCCACCCTGAGCCTGCTTGTTGGGAGGGCGGGATAGAAATTGGAAGCAACAACAACAACAGCAACAACAAGACCAATAACAACAACAACAACAACAATAGAATTAGCATTCCCCTAGAAGGCCTGAGTCACAGGACAAGAGTCGTAACTAAAATAACAATGGGAGTTTTAATGTATATTTATACCGATGTTGTTAGTCGCCCTGAGCCTGCCATATAAATAAAATAAATAAATAAATAAGAATTTAGCAGTAAATAGGAATTAAGAATGAAACCAACATTAGAGACAGTTTATACAAGCAGCTGGAGCGCGCTTGCCTTAGTAACAAAGCTGAAGTGAGAGCGTTTCAGTGGCGCTCCGCAAAGCGTCCCCCAGCCCCAACCCGGGGAGTGGGCTCGTGAGAGCTTGGTGTTTCCTCCCCAAGCATTTACAGCTGTCAACGATAACTAATCACTGGACCTCAGTCAATTTGGTGGTAGCTTAACAGGCTGACTCAGGCAGTCAAGAGGGAGGAACTTCTGCACTTGCTTATAGCTCCCATTTCACTTACACCAGCTTGAAGGTATTTTTTGCTTTCTTCCCCCCTATCGCTTGTCCTAAAAAAAACTTTACTACATTTTCTAAAAGCTGACGCGTGGAGCAGGGTTGCTTGTGGGAAGGGGGGGGCACACCCGAGGGTTGCCAACCTCCCAGTGGGGCCCGGAGACCTCCCAGAATTGTGGCTGATCCCCAGGCCACAGAGATCAGCTCCCCCGGAGGAAATAGATCCAGAGGAGTTTAGCCGTGTCAGTCTGTTCCTGCAAACTGGTAAAAAGCCCAGTGCCACCTTTAAGACTAACTATTGTGGCATAAGCTTTCGAGAAACACAGCTCTCTTCTGTGAAGAGAGCTGTGTTTCCCGAAAGCTTATGCCACAATAAAGTTTGTTAGTCTTAAACATGCACTGGGCTTTTTACTATCCTGGAGGAAACGGCAGCTTTGGAGGGTAGAATCGGTGGCATCACGTCCCTGCTGAGCTCTCTCCCCCCCCCCCAAATGTTTAGGAGTTTCACAACATGGAATTGGCAATCCTGGCACTCTCCCCCAGTGGCGTTCTGCCCCGCGGGGCACTTCAGATCATCGTGTTAGCATCCACCCGATGTGACGTGGAACTTGTTTTTGGTCTGTCTGTTACCCTGGGGAAGGAAGGAAGAGGGCCCCATGGAAATATTTGGTATCTTCGCAGCTCTGTGGTACTTGGATAGAGCTGCTGACTTTTCAGCCCCCAGTCCATGATGCACAGATCATGGGCATCAAGAAACCTGGTGGGGGGAGCTCCTCACACACAGCCTCCCTCGTGGACCACGGCCAGAGTATTAATGGCTAAACGTTGGAAAAGAGATAAATTCCCAACAAGAGAGGAAATAATATTTAAATTGATGGAAGTAGCAGATATGGATAAACTAACTAGAAGCCTTCAAGGGAAAGATGGAAGTGTGTTTAAGAAAAGATGGGAAAGCGTACATAAACGGATTCATGAAATTTGGGGGAATTCAGATTTAAATGTATAAATGAATGAACGTATGTAAGCTTAGTTCGGACTCAAGTTATTTGAAGAAAGGATGTTTGTAATTAATTTGGAAAAAGGATAAATAAAAGTTTTTTAAAGAAGAAACCTGGTGGGGGCACTTAAAGCTGCCCTTCTATCTTCCAAGCCCAACTGATCTGCCCTTTTCAGTGGCAGGCGTCAGTTCAGCCTGGCTTGGGGCCGGGGGCGGGGTGGGGGGCGGTAGGGCAGCTCACTTCAGCTTAAGTCTGTGATCTGGGTTGCCAGCTCCAGGTTGGGAACTACCTGGAAATTTTGGGAGTGGAGCCTCAGTAGGACAGGGTTTGGGAAGGGGTATAATGCCACAGAGTCCACCTTCTGTAGCAGCCGTTTTCTCCAGGGGAAATGATCTCTGTTGACTGGAGATCAGTTGCAATCCCAGGAGATCTCCAGCCACCACCGGGAGTTTGTAGAAATCCAAAAAACAACATCCGTGACAAAAATAATGAAGAGTCATTAAAGATACGTTTGCAAAATCATTTACTGTAGTGATTCTGTAGACAATTCTCTTCTATTACCGCTCACACGCAACGAATGCTGCGCAATGTAAACAATTCGTTTCACAGTAATTGCTTTATCTGATCGTGTAGCAACCATAGTTCTTATCAATTTCTACTTATCAGCTCTTGAAGGAAACATTCCATGTTGACTCTCTAATAACCGAGAGAGAGAGAGTCTGCAGCAGAGAGAGCGCCCTGATCCGCAGCCCCTGGTTTGGCAGTATTCCTGTGCCCGTTGGTCGTGGGTACAGGCAGCCCTTTCCGTTGGCATTCGGAGGGCTGTGCCTCCCTCGACCTCTCTCCTGCTCACACCTGCCTCCTCCGTGCTGCAAAGCCAGTGTGATGGGAACTGTGCTGTGGCACTTCAGAGGCAGGAAGACGGGCAACTGACCACGGCCTCTCGTTTTCAGGGCTTCTGGACCTGGCTACTTCCTATTGCGAGAACAGGCTGAAGAAACTGTGTCAGCATCTTATCAAAAGAGGGATCACAGTAGAGAACGCCTTTTCGCTGCTGTCTGCAGCCGTCCGCTACGACGCAGAGGTAAACTAAAAAAACCTTCTCGCTCCATTATCAGACTCGGAGCACTAGAACCGGCATTTCTGCTCGAGGAAGCTTTTCTGAGCACAAAACACACTCAGGGCTTTCCCAGTCTGTGAAACGGGATCCCGAACAAAGCAGCACACAACTTGGTGTGAGAGCCAGCTTGGTGTCGTGGTTAAGAGCGGCGGACTCTGATCTGGAGAACCGTGTTTGATTCCCCACTCCTCCACATGCAGCCAGCTGGGTGACCTTGGGTCAGTCACAGTCCTCTCAGAGCTGTTCTCTCAAGAGCAGTTTCTGTCAAGAGCTCTCTCAGCCCCACCTACCTCACAGGGTGTCTGTTGTGAGGAGAGGAAGGGAGGGAGATTGTAAGCCACTCCGAGACTCCTTCGGGTAGTGAAGAGCCGGGATATAAAACCAACTCTTCTTCTTCAGTTGCAAAAGGAATTCCTCCAATCAGTGGAGGGGATTTTACCAGCACTGGGGCAAAGCAGGGCCAGCTGTTCTGCTCTGCCGCCCTGCACACGGCTACAGAGGGGTGTCCTGCTCATCGTAACTTGTGAATGCTCTTCCGCTTAAATGCATACATGTTGTTTCTGTCCGAATGAATGTCCCTTCAGAGTGAATGGGGGGACTTTAGCTCTTGGTTCTTGAATCCTGGATGAAGAGACTTGTTGGCCAATGAAGAAGGAAGAGAACAGGTTGGCAGAGGAAAGACAGAGGGTGAGAGAGGCGGGCAGAGCAGGAGGCCGTGGGCAGTTGTAAGGACGAGGCTGGAGAGAGAGGAGTAACAAGTAAGGATTCTGAGAAGCCCATTCATAGGTTTTTATAACCCATATAATCTTTTAATTCACGACACTTCCACATAAGCCGGTTTTGCTCAGATGCAGCCTTAAACTTAATTGCCTGTGCAAAACTAGGCTTCTTACTCTCAGTCCACTGCCGTTCTAACTTTCTTTGCTTCCTCTTTAAATGACACTTGGCTACAGTGGCATATAGTGTAGCCAATCTCGGAAGCGAAGCAGGGTCGGTACTTGGATGGGGGACCCCCAAGGAAACCTCTGCAGAGGAAGGCAGCGGCAACCCACCTCTGCTGCTCACTTGCCTGGAAAGCCCCTAGCTGAGGTCACCATAAATTGGCTGCGACTTGAGTACGTACATACAGATTAAGTACTGCATTTCTGTCCGGCGTGGTCCCCAGCACCAGACTGGAATGTAAAACCTTCTCTGTGCTTAGCTGGCTTCTTGGTGGGGGGCAAACCACGTTG
>NW_015170433.1:0-1591 GCF_001447785.1 Gekko japonicus
AGTTCTTGTATTGCGAGAAAGGGAGTATTGTTGCACTGCAAAGTATTGGATTCCTGTTTTTTAAGGTTCAGTCTGGGATCCTAGTGTTGGCATGTGATTTGATACTGGATCTGGGGGAGTTCGAGTGGGGGAAAAAAACCCTAGAGGATCCATGAGGATTCCTGTCGATCCAGCTTTTACTTTTCTCCATTTTAAACCTCTTGATTCCAGTACTGCAGTCTCATGTTGCAGTTTGCTTTCCAATGATCCCCGCCCCCAGCTGGAGAGTAACTTTCTTAGTCTTAAAATACGACCACTCCTTCTTGCTTGTTGTTGTTGAGTATGATGATGATGATGTTTTGCTTCAACAGATCAACATGACTATCCCTCCAGAATTAAGAACGTATATTTTTAATTAGCCTATTCATGCCCTGACCATAAACTCATTTGGAGTAAGATTATAAATCGCTGCGGCTCTTGAGGGGACAAAGGTGCAGACGGAACATCCCCTCCTTTTTGTTTTCTTAGAGAAAGGGATGTCATGCAATGTTGGGAGGTCGGTTGTTAATTAATTTTAAGCAATGTTCACGTGCGGCGCCACGATCTGCCACGCATCTCATCCCCGCCAGATGGCGCTGCGTCGCCGGTCCTGCCGACTTGCCTTTCCCAGCTTATACATTCTCAGCCACATTCCTCCTTACGTCATCGTTAAGAGAGCAGGTCGCTTAGAGGCTGCCCCGCAACAACTCTGATTGGTTACCAAGGCAGCAGTTCAAGAGATGATTGGTGGAATGTTGACGGTGTTCGCACAGAATGGGGCATCTGAGTTCCTGAACGCCCTTTGAAGTTTCCCCATGCCTGATCCAGCTGTCTAGATGTCGCACTCTTCGCCTACCCTTCCCGCAAATAGCTCAGTGGGGCACACGTGGTTCTTTCATCCCCTAGCCAGTTTGGTGTAGTGGTTAAATGCCGGGACGCTGAACCGGGTTTGATTCCCCACTCCTTCACTTGCAGCTGCTGGGTGACCTTGGGCAAGCCACAGTTCTGTCAGAGCTGTCCTTGAAAAAGAGCAGTTTCTGTCAAGAGCTCTCCCTTGGGTAGTGAAGGGCAGGGTATAAATCCAATCTCTTCTTCTTCTTCTTCTATAAATCCAATCTCTTCTTCTTCTTCTATAAATACAATCTCTTCTCCTTCTCCTCTTCCTCCTCTAATCTGGGCGAACCAGGTTTGATTCCCCACTCCTCCGCTTGCACCTGCTGGATGACCTTGGGCAAGCCATAGCTCTGATAAGAGCTGTCCTTAAAAAAGAGCAGTTTCTGTCAAGAGCTCTCTCAGCCCCACCTACCCCACAGGGTGTCTGTTGTGGGGAGGGGAAGGGAAAGGAGTTTGTAAGCCGCTCTGAGACTCCCTTGGGTAGTGAAGGGCAGGGTATAAATCCAATCTCTTCTTCTTCTTCTATAAATACAATCTCTTCTCCTTCTCCTCTTCCTCCTCTAATCTGGGCAAACCAGGTTTGGTTCCCCACTCCTCCACTTGCACCTGCTGGATGACCTTGGGCAAGCCATAGCTCTGATAAGAGCTGTCCTTGAAAAAGAGCAGTTTCTGTCAAGAG
>NW_015170433.1:2002-4382 GCF_001447785.1 Gekko japonicus
AAATCCAATCTCTTCTTCTTCTTCTATAAATACAATCTCTTCTTCTTCTCCTCTTCCTCCTATAATCTGGGTGAACCAGGTTTGATTCCCCACTCCTCCACTTGCACCTGGCTGGATGACCTTGGGCAAGCCCTAGTTCTGATAAGAGCTGTCCTTGAAAAAGAGCAGTTTCTGTCAAGAGCTCTCTCAGCCCCACCTACCTCACAAGGTGCCTGTCGTGGGGAGGAGGGGAAGGGAAAGGAGTTTGTAAGCCGCTCTGAGCCTCCCTTGAGTAGTGAAGGGCGGGGTATGAATCCAATCTCTTCTATCTTGTCTTCACAACAACTCTTTGAGGTAGAGGAGGCTGAGAGAGAGAGACGGGTCCAAGATGACCCAGAGTGCATAGAGAGATGAATCCAGGTCTCCCGGCTTCTCCCATTAACACCACTCCATAAAGGGCTGCCAGCATCCCTTCCTCCTATGCCCACAGCTTCCTCTTAAAATCTCCTTTAGCATAACTTATTTGCATATGCCACACCCTCTGACATCACCGGGTGTCAGAAGGCAACACCCACCGCTCAGGCTCCACTGGACTGTTTTGGATTGCTAGCTATTGGGGGGGGGGGGAAGGGTCTGATCTGTCCTCGCAGAGGAGGGAGAGCTTGTACCGGAATAAAACTTGGTCTTAAAGGTGCCACTGGACTGTTTTGGACCAGGGGGCCGGAGGGAGCTCTGCAACTCACCTGGCTGCTTCTTGTTCTGACTGAGGGCTGCTGGGAGCAGGGGGTGGGGCTTGTGGCATGTGCCTGCCCCCCTGGGCTCTTTACTGCCGGAGCTCCGCTCCTGTGCGCTCCTGCAAGAAATGACCCCTGATTACAATAAATATATAACAGCAGATTAGGGTAATCTTCAGTTAAATAAACACATCAGCAGCAGCATTTAACATTATTTCTGAATCATGTAGTCAGTTTAAAGTGGGATCATAAGCGCTACACTACCAAAAAAACCCCTTCTGTGTGTAAGATTTACATAACATTGAGGAAAGAGGAGAAAAGAAACATCTCCTTTCTCGTCCCAGTGGCATCAGTGTAGTCCTCAACAGGCATCATAAGCCTGAACATTTATCACCTGGCAGAAGCTTTGTGCAAAATAAAAACACGCCTTTTAAACCCTAGTTCAGGTCTGATCCATTGGTAGTACTGCAGAGTATCAAAGCACATCCACTTAGCCATAAAATGTAAAGGCTGAGTCGACTCAAGTGTGTAACCTCTGAAATGGAAATTCTATGGATTCCGTATTTATTAACAGTTTCTCCATTTGTTTAGTGTTATATTCTCTGGTGAAATAGCAGCCCTTGGTCATATTATTGATTCATATTGATTGTTGGAGCAGATGTTATAATTACTATTCTGATTAAATGGATGGCATGCCATTGTATTAGCACTTCTGAAGATCCCCTCCCCTCCCCTCCCCCAGCTCCCACCCTCCTTAGGCTCCACCCCCAAAATCTTCAGGTATTTCCCAATCTGGAGCTGGCAACCCTAATCACAGTGTTATCTTAGAGGAAATTATACACATTGTTACTGGAGGGAAGCTGATTTCCTGTACTAACTAATTCATGCATAAAGAAAACTTCTCATGCACCTACTGTGTCTGGCTGCCTTGCTCTGTACTCCCAGGTGTTGCAAATGTACCCTACATACCAGTACAGTTCAGTTTCTCCTTACATCCCATGCCAATTAAAAAGCTTTTGTGTTTTTTTAGGCCCCCCTGGAGGGGAATTTTTATTGCATTTTGTAATAGACTACAAACTACAATGGAAAATCGGGAAAGGGTAACAACATCTAGGGAGAAAGAAAAGAAAACCACTACTAACTAAAACCCCAAGTATAGGAGGTCATAACAATAGCTTATATAAATGTTAATCTTAAATTAGCATTTTAAATTAACATTTTGATGTTAATCTTAAATTAACATATGACCTCGCTCGGCACGCGTTCAAAACGCTCAATCTCCGATGCTTGTCCCGGTCAGCGGCTCTAGATCCATACGAATACTCAGTGGCAGGACCGTTGGAGTGGAGGAGCGCCTCAATTCCCCAGCATCGCGCTGGCGAAGAGGTGACTCCTCAAAAGCCCCATGGCTAGGAGCCTTTTGCCAAGGCTCCAGGGGGGTAGCGACCCATGGCCCCCCCTCCTTTCCGCTGGTGCGCAGATCACATCCCCGGGCGGTCCGGGAGATGCGTCCGCCAGCATGTCACCATAAACCGGAAGTCATAAAAGTTGTTTTGTAACCCGATAGAGCAGGGGCCCGTGGACCAAAACTGGCCCATCCAGGGCTCTTATCTGGCCTGCGAGCAACTGCTCATTACTTTTACTCAGGGATATATTTGGGCAGGAAT
>NW_015170433.1:5120-8958 GCF_001447785.1 Gekko japonicus
AGGGGGCGGGGCTTCACCACGTGACCGCCCCGCCCCCTAGAGGTTCTCTTCCGGAGCTCCGTACCTGAGAGCTCCCCCCCGACTAGAGCCCTGGTTTTAAGCATGTTTATATTTTGATTAAAAATAATATAATTAATTGGGTTTCCTGGGTCCTATATAAAGTTTTTATCTCCAGTACCTGATATTACATTTTATGGCAGACATGGCCCACCTGACAAAGTGACATTTGTGTCGGATCTGGCCCTTGTAACAAATGAGTTCGACACCCGTACGGTAGAGGGTACATAGGGATATATTTACCAATGAGGAATTTTTCTGGTCTTCCAGGTCTTATAACCCAAACATTGTGACTGACTAATTTGAAACTAATTATCTGGGGATCTTCAGATTATAGGCCACAAGCAGTTAAAACATTAAATCTAATACATTACTTTTAATATTTGACTAATGAGCTGCGGTTGCTCAAGTGGTTAAGATGCTGAACTGCAGGCTGTGGAAGGTCGGTAGTTCAGCAGTTCGAGACCCGAGTGCCGCATGACGGAGTGAGCACCCGTCTCTGGTTCCAGCTCCTGCCAACCTAGCAGTTCGGAAGCAAGACATTGCAAGTAGATAAATAGGGACCACTTCGGTGGGAAGGTAACAGCGTTCCGTGTGCCTTGGTGTTTAGTCATGCCGGCCACATGACCACGGAAACGTCTTCGGACAGCGCTGGCTCTTCGGCTTTGAAACGGAGATGAGCACCGCAACCCTAGAGTTGGATTCGACTGGCTTTCGAGCAAGGGAACCTTTACCTTTAATGACATTATAATAATCAGTTTTCTATATATTACCCAGACATGGCTACAATGTTGCTTTTAGTGTTATTAAATCTGTTTGTTAAAGCTGGAATTATTCTTACAGCCTTTTTAATGACCTCTAACTGGAAGAAAAAAAAAAACGTAACACCCATGACCATTACTATTGGTTTTAAAAAAATTATTTCCTCTCCCCTTAAATAATATTGTATATTTTAATTTTTAATTGCAGTAGAATATAAAGTTTGCATGTATTAAACGTCTGCTTTTAGAAACCCCTTTTTAATTCCAGGAAACCTTATAACTGATTGAGTTTTTGAAATAATGGGAATATTGTTAATATTTATTTGTGACACAATGTAGTCTACATCAGTTTGCTTGCTAAAATGTCGATCGCTCTGGAGAACTGAATAACTTTTTTTTCCAATGAGAGGTTTTGACTGGAACTGTATTAATCCATTTTTTATAAGCGTGATCTGGACTTTTTTAGGTAAGGAGGAGAAAAATGGGAAGACAGTGCATGCACACTTTTGCAGTCTTCAAGACAAGCGCCAACGATGAAATCTGGTGGTTACAATGTAAGTCGGGATAATAATGGGCAAGCTATCCAATAGAATTTAATAATCGTTTTATGGGGAAAACAGCCTCAGTTTCCAGTTTTGAAACACGGGTGTTTTCCAGCGGATTTCCCAACGCACCAGGGGACTTCGACATCTTCAGGTCGAGCGTGCTACGTGTTGTGGTTGGGGGGAGTAAATCTGAAAGACCTTGCAAAGGTTCTGAGATCAGTAGTGGCTGTGGATTTTCCGGGTCATGAGGCTGTCCGTCGTTTCCCGGCACCACGTTCCGTTTTCTTGCACCGCACTTGGTTATTTTAGAACAAAGTTGTCTGGAAATGCTAGAAGGGGTGGGGGGAAAAAAAATCTAAAAAATAAAAATGACAACTGGAGAATGCGGGCATCGATCCCGCTACCTCTCGCATGCTAAGCGAGCGCTCTACCATTTGAGCTAATTCCCCACTTTGGCCAAAACTGCTCTCGCAATATCCCCTCTTCTCTTGCATTCTCTCTCAAGGGAAGTTCCTGCAGCGTCTTGCGACTTTGTTTTCTCCCTCGCACGGCCTCTCTCCAGCCTTCGGGCTGTTCTGCATTGTCACTTTCGTCACTGGTTTTTTTTGTCCCCGTTGCTTTGGGTGTTCCCTCTAAGCGGAGTTCGTGTGAGCCAGCTCACAGTCTTTTTAGCCTCCGGCTCACCCATTTTCGCCTTCTGCTCGGGAAGGAGGGCCCCGGAGCCAACTAATTAATGCAGCAGCCTAATCGCTGGCGCACACAACTTCAATGCCAGCAGCTCACCAAGTAGAATTTTTGCTCACAAGACTCCGCAGCTTAGAGGGAGCCTTGGTCGCCCCCCCCCCCCTTTCCCACGTGTGTTTTGCTCCCTCTGGGACTACTAGAGAGACCAAAACACATGGTGGTGGGCAATGCTCCCTCTAAGCTGTGGAGTCTTGTGAGCCAGAATTCTTTTTTGTGAGCTGCTGGCATTAAAAGTTGTGAGCGAGGAATTTGGCTCCTGCATAATTTAGTTTGCTCTGGAGCCCTCCTTCCTGAGCTGAGACAAAAAT
Source organism: Gekko japonicus (assembly GCF_001447785.1). Lineage (NCBI taxonomy): Eukaryota > Metazoa > Chordata > Lepidosauria > Squamata > Gekkonidae > Gekko > Gekko japonicus. Next base: position 7,536 of record NW_015170433.1, read on the forward strand.
GTGTGAGCCGGAGGCTAAAGAACTGTGAGCTGGCTCACACTAACTCAGCTTAGAGGGAACACTGGGTGGGCAATGTTCCCTCTAAGCTGTGGAGCCTTGTGAGCAAGGATTCTTTTTTGTGAGCTACTGGCATTAAAGTTGTGAGCGAGCGATTTGACTACTGCATGCATATGATACATTACTTGGCTCTGGAGCCCTCTTTCCTGAGCTAAGACAAAAATGTGTGAGCCGGAGGCTAAAAAACTGTGAGCTGGCTCACACTGACTCAGCTTAGAGGGAACACTGGTGGTGGTGGTGGTGGTGGGGGACAGACCCTGAAGCAACAGGGACAGAAACGAGTGGCCAAAATGACCATGCCGGCGGAAGAGCTGTTCAGGCGACCCCCTCCCCAAGCACCAATGTTCCCTCTAAGCTGTGGAGTCCTGTGAGCAAGAATTCTACTTGGCGAGCTCCTGGCATTGAAGTGGTGAGCCAGCCATTTGGCTGCTGCATCAATTAGTTTGCTCTGGAGCAATGCTCCCTCTAAGCTGTAGTCACTTTGAGCTTCTGGCAATGCTCCCTCTAAGCTGTGGAGTCTTGTGAGCAAAAATTCTACTTTGTGAGCTACTGGCATTAAAGTTGTGAGCGAGGGATTTGGCTGTCGCATAAATTAGCTTGCTCTGGAGCCATCCTTCCTGAGCTAAGACAAAAATGTGTGTGAGCTGGAGGCTAAAAAACTGTGAGCTAGCTCAAACTCACTCAGCTTAGAGAGAACACTGTTCCCCACCAATGTTCCCTCTAAGCTGCGGAGCCCTGTGAGCAAAAATCCTATTTTGTGAGCTGCTGGCATTCAAGTTGTGAGCAAGAGATTTGGCTGCTGGATAAACTAGTTTGCTCTGGAGCCCTCCTTGCTGAGCTGAGACAAAAATGTGTGAGCCGGAGGCTAAAAGACCGTGAGCTGGCTCACACTCACTCAGCTTAGAGGGAACACTGCTCTGGAGCCCTCCTTCCTGAGCTGAGGCAGACATCTGTGAGCTGCGGGCGAAAAAAAACGGTGAACCGGCTCACACTCGCTCAGCTTAGAGGGAACACTGGTCCCTCCCCACTGGCCTTCTCTTCTGTCTCCCCCGAAAGAAGACAGAAAGGGGGAAGAGAGAGAGAGAGAGGACTACGTTTCCCACAATGCCCTTCGAGCGCGCCTGCGTGGCACCGTCCCGGGGAGCGGGGCGGGGGGGGTGTCTCGAGGCGCCGTCGGGAAGCCGCCGGGGGTTCCTCCAGCGCGCGGGGCGGGGACTGCTGGTGCGGCTCTCGGCGCGCGGCGAAGGGTGAGGAGCGCGCGCGAGCGAGTGAGCGGGCGCGAGGAGGAGGAGGAGGAAGGAAGGAAGGAGGGACCCTGCCCGGTTCTGCGCCCCTGCCTTGCCCCGCTTTGCGGTAAGGAGAAGAG
>NW_015170433.1:9022-21455 GCF_001447785.1 Gekko japonicus
GGCTTGGGATTGTCTTTTGAGGCGAGGGAGGGAGGGAGGGAGGGTGCGTGCGTGCGTGCCCGGGAGTGGGAGTGGGAGTGTGGAATTCGCCTTCCCGGGATTTTTGGCGTGCTGGGGAGGAGGAGGAGGAGGGTGTGTTTACCAGCGTTCCCTCTAAGCAGTGCCGGATTTAGGCATAAGCTAAATAAGCTACAGCCTTAGGGCCTCGCAATCTGCTGGGGCCTCAAATAAGAAGAAGAAGAAGAGATTGGATTTATACCCCGCCCTTCACTTGGAGTCTCAGAGCGGCTTACAAACTCCTCTCCCTTCCCCTCCCCACAACAGACACCCTGTGAGGTGGGTGGGGCTGAGAGAGCTCTGACACAAACTGCTCTCTTTCAAGGACAGCTGTGCCAGAGCTTGTGACTGACCCAAGGTCACACCAGCAGCTGCAAGTGGAGGCGTAGGGAATCAAACCCGGTTCTCCCAGATTAGAGTCCGCACACTTAACCACTACACCAAAATGATTTCAAATATTAAAAAGGCGTATATATTTTAAATTTTCCTGAGACCAGCTGATGTAATTTAAAACAGTAGGGGGGGCCTCTGGGTTTTGTATAGCTTAGGGCCTTGGCAAGTCTAAATCCGGCCCTGCCTCTAAGCCGAGTTGGGCGTGAGCCGGCTGACAGTCTTCTAGCCTCCGGCTCGTAGGTTTTGCTCTCGGCTCAGGAAGGAGGCGGCGGCGGCTCCAGATTTGCAATGTTCCCTCTAAGCTGTGGAGCCTTGTGAGCAAAAATTCTACTGTGTGAGCTACTGGCATGAACGTTGTGAGCGAGTGATTTGGCTGCTGCATCAATTAGTTTGCTCCGGAGCCATCCTTCCTGAGTGAAGACAAAAATCTGTGAGCCAGAGGCTCAAAAACTGTGAGCTAGCTCACACTCACTCAGCTTAGAGGGAACACTGGTGACCAGCAATGTTCCCTCTGAGATGTGGAGTCTTGTGAGCAAAAATTCTACTTTGTGAGCTGCTGGCATTAAAGTTGTGAGCAAGTGATTTGGCTGCTGCATCAATTAGTTTGCTCCGGAGCCCTCCTTCCTGAGCTAAAAATCTGTGAGCTGGAGGCTCAAAAACTGTGAGCTAGCTCACACTCACTCAGCTTAGAGGGAACACTGGTGACCAGCAATGTTCCCTCTGAGATGTGGAGTCTTGTGAGCAAAAATTCTACTCTGTGAGCTACTGGCATTAAAGTTGTGAGCCAGCGATTTGGTTACTGCCTCAATTATATTGCTCTGGAGACATCCTTCCTGAGCTAAGGCAAAAATGTGTGAACCGGAGGCTAAAAAACTGTGAGCTAGCTCACACTAATGCAGCCTAGAGGGAACACTGCGTCCAGAGCAGACTTGATTTCCTGCAGTAGCCGAACCGCTCGCTCACAACTTTAATGCCCGGTAAGCTTGCAAAGTGGAATTTTTGCTCACAGGACTCTGCAGTTTAGAGGGAGCATTGGTAGCAGTGTTCCCTCTAAGCAGGGGCAGACTCACCATGAAGCAGATGAAGGCATGTGCTTAGGGCACCAGGGCCAAAGGGGGCACCACAAAGTTGGGGAAAGGGTGAAAAGCTTTGTTTGTACAGTACATTGTGTTATCCTATGAATACATGTTTGTGTTGCTGCCACCTGCACTGTATATCTGCTCAGACAGGTCAACAACTCAAATGGACTGGGGGTCAGTGTGGAAAGGGTGGGGGGAGCACCGAGATGAGGGCACCGGTGAGCCTTAATCCACCCCTGTGGGGCTCACAGGTTTTGGTCTCAGCTCAGGAAGGAGGTGGTGGTGGCTCCAGAGCAGACTTGATTTCCTGCAGCAGCCGAATCACTCACTCACAACTTTAATGCCCAGTAAGCTCACAAAGTGGATTTTTTGCTCACTGTACTCTGCAGTTTAGAGGGAGCATTGGCAGCAGTGTTCCCTCTAAACTGATTCAGCGTGAGCCGGCTCACAGTCTTTTAGCCTCCGGCTCACAGGATTTTGTCTCGGCTCAAGAAGGGGGAGGTGGCTCCAGAGCAGACTGATTTTATATTTATTGCTTCTATTTGTATCCTGCCTTGCTGGACATGCTGGCTCAAGGCAGTTAACAAAGTTAAAATAACATGAACAATACAGAGTTAAAACAGTTAATAAATACCAAATTAAAACAGCAACAGTTTACAAATAAAACCAACAGGTGATGGCGATAGTCTAAATCACATCCAATGATAAGATGTTCCATGGCACATGATAAGATGTTCCATGGCACATTCATCAGCGGCATTTTCTGAAGCAGCCAAATAACTTGCTCACAATTTTAATGCCAGTAGCTCACAAAGTGGAATTTTTGCTCACAGGATTCTGCAGCTTAGAGGGAGCATTGGTAGCAGTGTTCTCTCTAAGCTGAGTTAGCGTGAGCCGGCTCACGGTTTTTTAGCCTCCGGCTCACGGGTTTTTGTCTTGGCTCAGGAAGGATGGCTCCAGAACAAACTGATTTATGCAGCAGCCAAATAACTAGCTCACAATTCTAATGCCCAGCAGCTCACAAAGTGGAATTTTTGCTCACAGGACTCCAGGGCTTAGAGGGAACATTGGACTTGTGCCTGTTGTGGAGTACTGGAAACGTTTTGGGTCTGAGAGGTAGCTGTCTCTTAAGGAGATTCGGCGTAGGTCTTGCTTGGCTTGGGTCGTAAATCATGGGAAGTGTGGAGTGGCACGGCAGCCGGCAGGAACGGAAGTTTATTATACTGTTAGAATGCGTCTGGATGTATTGGGAGGTAAATAGTGTGCAAAGTTGTGCTACATATTATTGACGTTTAATTACACTCAGTAGGAGTGAGGACGCTTCTAGTGGGACCGTTGTGAGAGTATTACTATTTTTCAGATTTTTTTGGCTTGCTGTGCTTAGTAGGCACTTTGCAAGGGGGGAAGAAGTTGCACAGGAGAGTCATTGTGATTAAATCCCTACCACTGGAATAGAAAGGATGCATTTTCTTTATGAATAGGATTCTCAGATATTAGAGACGAGAATGCCGTATGCTGTATTTAACACCGGTGAGGGGTAGTCGAGTAGCTTGTCACAGCAGCATACACAAAGTTTGCTGTTCTCTGCAAAGCATGTTGTAACAGCCATAGATCAATAAAGACTGCTGCTTTTTATGTTGTAACAGAAACCTGCAAACGTTTGTATATAATCGAAACCTTTGCTGTATGAAAGGTTTTGCATGCTAGCAAACTATGTGCCGCTATGAACGTACGCATTCACTTAGTGGAAACTTTAGAACAACTCATCACAGATTTTTAGTTCTTGCTCTTACTAACGGTACATCTTGATTTTGAAACAAGGATGCTAACATAGAATTGTGATGTAGGAGGCTGTTCATACAGTTATTTTTTCATGGCTGGAGGAGGCTGTGTATGGAAGGCAGACAAAAATAATGAAATTTATTGGTTGTGGTTTAAGATCCGTTTTTATATGAGGAACTGTTGCAGTGAGTTCTAAAACAATTAAAGTTGTATGCAGCAAGATAGGCAAAGCTTACAAGTCAAAAAAACCATGACCAGTTGAACCAATCATGTTACATTCCATTGGTTTTGTTGCAGCAAGTTCATTTCATGTGGTATTCATTGTGGATATCAATAAGCAATGTAGTTATAATGGGATGGAATATTTGATGAGATATGTATGAATGAAACTCTAAAAATATTGAGTGCAACCTACAGCAAGTTAATTGAGTCTAAGTCTGGCCTTGATGCATTTTCTTTGTCTTTATGAGTCACCCCCAAAATTTAGAAGCCAGACTTATTTTTAAGCCTTCAAGGGGTTACATTTTAATGAGAGTACTTTCTAATGTAACCGGAATAACGGACAAGTTTGGCCTTGGGGAACAAAATGAAGCCGGGCAAAGGCTAACAGAGTTTTGTCCAGAGAACACGCTGGAAGAGAACACCCTCTTCCAACAACCTAAGAGGCATCTCTACACATGGACATCCCCAGATGGGCAAAACCGAAATCAGATTGATTATATCATTTGCAGTCAAAGATGGAGAAGCTCTATCCAGTCAGTAAAAACAAGACCTGGAGCTGACTGTGGCTCAGATCATGAGCTACTCATTGCAAAATTCAGACTTAAACTGCAGGAAGTTTGGAAAACGACTAGGCCATTCAGGTTTGACCTAGATCGCATCCCTGATGAAAATACAGTGGAGGTGAAGAATAGGCTTAAGGGACTAGATCTGATAGACAGAGTGCCTGAAGAACTATGGACGGAGGTTCGTGACATTGTACAGGAGGCAGCAATCACCACCATCCCAAAGGGGAAAAAATGCAAGAAAGCAAAGTGGCTGTCTGATGAGGCATTACAAATAGCAGAGGAAAGAAGGAAAGCGAAAGGCAAAGGCGAAAAGGAAAGATTTACCCAACTGAATGCAGATTTCCAGAGAACAGCAAGGAGAGATAAGGAGGTCTTCCTGAATGAACAATGCAAAGTAATAGAGGAAAACAATAGAATGGGAAGGACTAGAGATCTCTTCAAGTAAATTGGAGAAATTAAGGGAACGTTCCATGCAAAGCTGGCCATGATAAACAACAAAAACGGTAGGGATCTAACAGAAGCAGAAGAGATTAGGAAAAGGCGGCAAGTTCTGGGGACTTTTTAGTAGATTGTAGCAGTGATGCTGGGGAAAGAACCCCTCCCCCATACAGTTTATTTGATTCAGTTGCCTTCCTCCAAAGCTGCTAATAGTCCAACAATAGGGGTAGGGGAAGATCACAGTTATCTTTCCTTCACCAGCATCACTGCTGTGATAAAATTCACAGGACTCTGTGGCTGATTTAAAGTTCGTTTCTGTTTTTTTTAAATGGGAGATCCAGTCACAGATTTGCTGTGTGATATCTGGTTGGCCATATTTGGTTCTCCCTTTCTCCTGCAGGTTTGATTTGACTGGATATTTTGTACACAGTAACTTCATGTTTAAGTGGTGGAAGTAGGTAAGAACAGACTAGGGCAGAACATCAGGAAAACATTTTCAAGTTCCAGTAAAATAGTTCAGGCACGTGGATTAAACTTGAGCTCGTAGGGTTCTAGACAAGCACATAACACTGGCCTCCCTTACGAAGCTATACTATGGTTACTTGTGACGTGCTTCAAACATTGAAAAACACTATAAATGCTTGTTGTTGTTCCTACTGCAAATAGAGTTATGTGGATAAGAAAAGTCAGCCCTCTTAAATATTGTGGCAACAGATATTTTTTCAGTGGAACTCTGCAGTTAAGTTCGGAGTGCACGACTGAAGGAAGGTTCACATATGGGAACCAGCTGCATTGAGATCGTATGACAAAACCTCCATGGAAACTGGACTGTACATGGAAACAATCTGAAGCCATTCTTGTGATTAGACCACTGAAGAAAAAAAAAAAGTCCTCATTTTTGCAAGATTTTCCATACCATCCGCTACAGAATACTAGTTGCATAGAGGAAAAAAGGGACTAGTTTACGTGTGTGAACCAACTTTGGAATTACTTGACAACTAAGATTTTATGATAGGAATTAATGGAATATGTGGCATTTCAGAGTGGTATGTTACCTAATATTAGTGGAAACAAGGATTTCTCTCTCTGCCTCTGATCTTTGGGCACCGTGTGCAAAGGGAAAATAGCTCTTGGAATGATGAACCATTTGTTAGTCTTGGGATCCCTGGTTCATGTCAGATACTGCCTTTTCTCTGGAAGTGTTTGTGCTTGGCTTCCTCACTTTTGGGTCACACAGCTGGTTTATGGTTTAGTCTGCTATTCTGTAGAACTGCTAACTGTCAGTTAGCTTATACTTGCTCAGTCCTTGTACAGATGATATATTTCTGCCTGGAAGCATGGAAGCTTTCTTATTCTCAAATTGTGCAAGATAACACTCTTTTGTTGTCGATCATCACTAGCATGCAGTCCTTTTCAGGGCTTTTGTGTATCTTCTTGGGAGGCACGTTGAGACCAGAGATGCTGTTCTTAGAACTTCACCTAAGGCTGCTGAAGTGCTGATTTCTGATATGCTTCTGTCATGGACATCTGTTGGACAGTTACCTGAACACTTCATCTTCACTGGTAACAAACAAAGCATCTCTCAATATCTGGTGCCATGTTAGACTCATTTAAAAGGATTTAGTTTAAAACAAACAAACATTCATTCAACCTTAACGTTTTTGACTCTTTGAAGACTGTAATTCTATCTCTGTACTGTAAAGGTAAAGGTTCCCTTGCTCGAAAGCCAATCAAGTCCGACTCTAGGGTTGCGGTGCTCATCTCCGTTTCAAAGCTGAAGAGCCAGCGCTGTCCGAAGACGTTTCCGTGGTCATGTGGCCGGCATGACTAAACACCAAGGCGCACGGAACGCTGTTACCTTCCCACCGAAGTGGTACCTATTTATCTACTTGCAATTTCTTGCTTTCGAACTGCTAGGTTGGCAGGAGCTGGAACTAGAGATGGGAGCTCACTCCATCATGCAGCACCCGGGTCTCGAACTGCTGAACTACCGACCTTCCACAGCCTGCAGTTCAGTGTCTTAACCACTTGAGCCACCGCAGCTCCATTCTCTGTACTGTACATGGGTTAAATTGGGTTGGGAAGTAACTTCTGAGAAATTTTCTGCATTCCCCAAAAGTGCACTGCCTGACTTGGGCATTATAATTTGTTTCCTGCCCAGAGCTTGGATAAGAACTACCCAGGAGAATCCAGAGTGATAGGGACAAGTATGGTGGCAGGATTGCCACTGTTCTAGCAGATATCAGCATGAAATGCTAAATGAGAAATAATGTGCCATTTAATGCTATTGATGGGAGTTTAGTCTGAATTACAGGAAAGTAAAATGAAGGGTGAAATTAACAGTTGGACTCAAAATGTGATGATTTGTCTGCTAACCCTCTGATAATTAGAAAGTATGGCAAACCTGAGTCCTTGAATCACTGTCACGGACGGTTCTACCACTAGGCTAACCTAGGCGGCCGTCTAAGGCGCGGACCTCTAAGGACGCAGAGAAGCCACAGCCCGTCTGTGGGGCGGCTGTGCTTCACTCCCTTGGAAAAGGCGCCCCTTCCGTGGCCCTCTCTCCGGATGCCTGTGCAGGGGCAGGGCGAAATTTGGGTGTGCACGCCCCCACCCTCTTCCCTTCCGCCCCAGCAACTGGGAGCGCGCTGCTGAGTGCCGGAAGGAAAAAGCAGTCTGCTGAGCATGTGCAGCTTGGGCCCGATCGGTCTTTGCCTGCCTCATGCGGTCAGTCAGCCATGGCGGCTGCAATGGTGGCCTCGCAGTGGGACCCTGTTGGGGACTGGCAGGATTTCTCCGGTTTCCAGCAGCCCGCAACGGAGCCCTCGGCGACACCGGCTAGAGAGGGGGGACCTTGGGATGATGGAGACAATGGCGACCTGGGGACCAGGCTTCCGCTTTGCTTCCAGCTTCCTCCTCCTCCTTCTCAGTCCCCTTGGAACTGTGAGGGTGGCGGAGAAGCTCATCTCCTGCTGCGGCCCTGGGGCGAACAGAGCACCTTGCATGAGGACGAGTGAGTGACTGGGGAATTTTACTGCACGTAAGCCTTTTGAATAGATTCTTTTGAACTGTGGTGCTGGAGAAGACTCTTGAGAGTCCCTTGGACTGCAAGAAGATCAAATCAGTCAATCCTCAAAGAAATCAACCCTGACTGTTCCCTGGAAGGCCAGATAATGAAACTGAAGCTCAGATACTTTGGCCACCCAATGAGAAGGGAGCCCTCACTGGAGAAGACCCTGATGCTGGGAAAGACTGAAGGTCAAAGAAGATGGGGACGGCAAAGGATGAGATGGTTAGACAGTATCATCGATGCAACGAACATGAAATTGAGCCAACTTCAGAGGACGGCGGAAGACAGGAGGGCCTGGCGGGAGCTGGTCCATGGGGTCGCAAAGAGTCGGACTCGATCGTTCGACTGAACAACAACAAGCCTTTTGTGATTTTGGTCTAAAGTACTGGTAAATGGGTTAAGCTTGGGATTATCTACATTCTTTCAAGTGACTGTACGCAGTTCCAACTGAAATGCAGGCTAGGTGTTATTACTGTAAAATCCAAGCCAGCAATGGGATGTGGTATGTGTGTGTGAAAGAGAGACAGCGTTAATCATTAACTTTTGAAAAGAGGCAAAATGGTTGGTTCAGAATGGCGGTAGGAAGTAACACCCCCACACACTGCATCAGCTTCACAACACTGTGAAATAGCCAAGACTGTGGTGTTGTGATGTCATCATTGACTGGCATCATCACCAAGCAGTATTACAGCTGTTGTGAACGCTAACTGTACTTACCTTGTTCTTTTGAGTCTTGTGTAGAAATGTCACAGATTGCACCTTTATAACGTCATGCTCTTACAACCTCATTGTTCTCAATTTCCCATATGTATATCTCTGTGTGTAGTCTTATTTGTTGACGAAGGATTCACTTCGTGCAGCTCATGAAACAGGCTCTAGCCGTAAAAGACTTTTGGAACAGAAGATTTTAAATGGCACAATGGTTTTGCTGCAGCGGAACAACAGGACTCTGGAATTATTTATTTTAACTTGTGCCATGACTTCAGTTGTGCCTCGTGCAGGCCTAGAAGAAAAATAGCTCTGAGCTGGTAGAGAGTGCCTTCCTCCCACGGCTGAATTGCAGTCTCCCGTCTTCAGCCAGTTTGGTGTAGTGGTTAAGTGTGCGGACTCTAATCTGGGAGAACCGGGTTTGATTCCCCACTCCTCCTCCACTTGCACCTGGCTGGATGACCTTGGGCAAGCCTCTAGCCATAGAAGACTTTTGGAACAGAAGATTTTAAATGGCACAATGGTTTTGCTGCAGCGGAACAACAGGACTCTGGAATTATTTATTTTAACTTGTGCCATGACTTCAGTTGTGCCTCGTGCAGGCCTAGAAGAAAAATAGCTCTGAGCATGTAGAGAGTGCCTTCCTCTCACGGCTGAATTGCAGTCTCCCGTCTTCAGCCAGTTTGGTGTAGTGGTTAAGTGTGCGGACTCTAATCTGGGAGAACCGGGTTTGATTCCCCACTCCTCCTCCACTTGCACCTGGCTGGATGACCTTGGGCAAGCCGTAGTTCTGATAAGAGCTGTCCTTGAAAAAGAGCCGTTTCTGTCAGAGCTCTCTCAGCCCCACCTGCCTCACAGGGTGTCTGTTGTGGGGAGGGGAAAAGAAAGGAGTTTGTAAGCCGCTCTGAGACACCTTTGGGTAGTGAAGGGCGGCGTATAAATCCAATCTCCTCTGCTTCTTCTTCATGTGCATTCAGTAGTTTAGGAACTAGTTGCATCTGAGCAAAGGCGTGGGCTCCTCTTACAACTCCTTTCTTCCAAGAAAGGAAAAAATCCCTGTCCAGTACTGATTTTTTTCCCCCTACCACCTCCTTTTGCCAATTTTAAGTCACTTGAAAAAGCAAACATGTATTTTAAAACAAAAAAAAATCGCACCAGAGCAGAGAAAGACAATTTTATTCATCAGTGTTGATTTTGCTGCCTTGTGGATAAATTCGTGTGTGTAGAAGTTTGGAGGGGTCAGTTCTTCCCAACTCCCCCTCCCCTATTTCCCATCCCCAGAAGCTTCCATTGTAGTCATGGCTGGCTTCCTCAGTCTAAGCCAAGAGGAGCGGGAACTAGCCAACAGTAGATGCATCTAATTTGCATTGAACACTGAAACTTCTGAGAGGAAAGATCAAAAGGGGAAGTCAGGGAACACATTTTTCAAAGTATTTTTATGACAGTTTCTTTGCATACTCCTGTAAGTTATGTGCATTAGCCATAAGGGGAGTGGAGTTCTGTCAGTGTGATTTTGAAAGCTTTGGGTGTACATGTACCAGGGAAAGCAAAATGTGAAGTTACTGGCTTCAACTAAGTCATTGTACAGTGGGAGAACCCTTAATGATCATGGAGCAGTCGTCCACAACTGGCCAGACAACCAGCTTTGAATAGAAGGAAGAGGGAGGCAGAAACAGAACAGAAGCAATGGTTGAAAGGACAGCTGTGGTTGCTATGGTGTTTCAGGAGTGCTGCTGTTTTGGTTGCATGTAGAACTGGCCCTGCTGGTTTTTATTGCTGAAGCCAAACGTCTTTTTCTCGTGTGCTATTTGAGGTTATGGATCTTCGCGCTATTAAGGGACCATATTTTAATGAGGAAAGGGTTGGTAAATTACTTTCGTTTGTGGCTATAATGTCTTTAGGAGCTGCGGCGGCTCAAGTGGTTAAGACGCTGAACTGCAGGCTGGAAGGTCAGTAGTTCAGCAGTTCGAGACCCGAGTGCCGCATGACGGAGTGAGCTCCCATCTCCGGCCCCAGCTCCTGCCAACCTAGCAGTTCGAAAGCAAGAAGTTGCAAGTAGGTAAATAGGTACCGCTTCGGTGGGAAGGTCACAGCGTTCCGTGCGCCTTGGCGTTTAGTCAGGCCGGCCACGTGACCACAGAAACGTCTTCAGACAGCGCTGGCTCTTCGGCTTGGAAACGGAGATGAGCACCGCAACCCTAGAGTCGGATTCGACTGGCTTTCGAGCAAGGGAAACCTTTACCGTTACTTTGTAATGTCTTTATATCTTTTGAAAGAAGTCATTGCTTTTACTGTTTGTTTTCTACCTCCACCTATCTACTGAATTCAGCTTGCTGCCTTGACAGTCTAAGGCAGGGGTCTCTTCGGCTAACACGGTAGCTGACGAGCGCTGAAGAGTTGTTTGTGCAGCCCCTAGAAGGCCCAGGAAAAGATTGCAAGAGGGAATGCTCTTGGAAGAGTCAAATCTCTCAAAATGCTCAGTGAACTGACCTTAGGCGTTTCGCTATGTAAATGGAGTTGGAACCAGTGCAGCTGTTAGCTCTTTCTCTTTTTCTCTGTTGACAGAAAAAGTGAACAAGAACAAGGATAACTTCTTCACGTGGGCGTAAGGAAGGAACTCCACACCCTCCACCAGGGACCATGGGGCTGTGTTGCCTGAAAATACGGGAGGGTGAGATGTGGGGCCAGCGATGCAGAAAGGGCAGCTGGGAACGGAGAGCTGGCAGGACACACCCACTTTGACAGCAGTGGTTTGTCTTTTTGTGAGGGTGGTCATTATTTTTGCCCTTTTCACAAGATCGCTGCTATCAGAGGTGTGTTTCTCCACTTTAAACCGATCTTTTCAGCAGCCTTTATTTAAGCTGTAGCAATGGTTTTACTAGGAGCTGCAGTGGCTCAAGTGGTTAAGACGCTGAACTGCAGGCTGGAAGGTCGGTAGTTCAGCAGTTCGAGACCCGAGTGTGCTGCATGACGGAGTGAGCTCCCGTCTCCGGCCCCAGCTCCTGCCAACCTAGCAGTTCGAAAGCAAGAAATTGCAAGTAGATAAATAGGTACCGCTTCGGTGGGAAGGTCACAGCGTTCCGTGCACCTTGGCGTTTAGTCATGCCGGCCACATGGCCACGGAAATGTCTTCAGACAGCGCTGGCTCTTCGGCTTGGAAACGGAGGTGAGCACCGCAACCCTAGAGTCGGATTCGACTGGCTTTCGAGCAAGGGAGACCTTTACCTTTAATGGTTTTACTATGGTTCGGGGTATTCAGTTTTCTTTTCTCTTAGCAAAGTGCTGTAACATGTTAATCTCTGCTTTCATGGAAATACTGTCTAAAGTTGTTCTCCCCACCCCCAAGCTCAGGAAGATGACATGGGGAGAAAGGCTTCAATCCCTTTGTCCTTGTGCCATCGTCCTAATCTGAATCAGGCCACAGCATGCTTGATTTTTCAAGGAAGGCTGCTGGGAGCTCTGTCCATAGAACTTATCAGGAGAAACTTCCTAACCTTAAGAGTGGTTGAGCAGTGGAACAGGCTGCCTCAGGAGGTGGTGGATGCTCCTTCGCTGGACGTTTTCAAGCGGAGGCTGAACGACCATCTTTCGGGTATGTTGTAGGGCTGTCTTTCGGCTATGCTCCTGCAGAGTGCAGGGGGTTGGACTGGATGACCTACAAGGTCCCTTCCAACTCTAACATTCTATGACTCTGTGGGTGCGATCAGACGGCATGCTGGGAGTGGGTTAAACTGCTCCGGCCCCGATGCGGTTTTTTTTAACCTGGAGAATCGCGATCACACTCACCTCCTTGTTTCCGATCGCTGCTCAGCCACATCGCTCCCTGCCGTCCACATGCGGGAGTGTGCATCGGTGTTGTTTCTCTCTCTCTCTGTTTGGGCATGCGCACAGGCAGCCATCTGTAGAACTAAATTTTTTGCGCATGCGCAGAACAGCAATTTCCACTTCAACCCGACTGCTGTTAACGCTTCCCTCTAAACTTTAAAGGAACCCTTCCCTTTAAACGTTTACCCCAAAAATGGCCTCCGTGAGATCCCGAACTCGTCTAAAGGCTAAAACTAGGTACCATTTAACCATGTTTGGGCATGCGCACAGGCAGCCATCTGTAGAACTAAATT
>NW_015170433.1:21789-24941 GCF_001447785.1 Gekko japonicus
AAGTGGCTCGACACCGGAGGTGCGATCACACAGGGGGAAAATGCATCTGGAACTGGAGAATCAGGAAAACACCACTTGGGGACCTGGTCTCAAAATACTCCGGGTTAAAGCGGTTTTGAGCCGGAAAGCGACAGCTGGGGACGGGAGGCAGATGCTGACTGTGTGATCGTGCAGATAAAATCCATTTCGGAGGCGGGCCGAAAGCGGACTAAACAGCCCGTCTGACCGCACCCTATGATTCATGTAGTTGAGTCCAGACTTAGGCAAGCGTGGGACCCAACTCTTTTCTTGCCTTGTGGAGGGTTACAGATTCTCTTTACCAAAGTTCTTTTATATATAATACAGAATACAGAGGAAGAAGAAAGAGACACTATTACAAAAAAAGAGAAGTAAGTACCTAGTAGAGATGCAGTCAATTAGCAGAGTGCATAATGGCCAAACCTGGAGGGTAACTGGCCTATCTAGGAGTCACTCGTCAGTAAGCGTGCCATTTAATATTAATTGTACCCATCATATTGCTATACTTTAAAGATTCCAAGGCAACGCAGAGCCTTCACTCTGGCGAGACTTAATTCCTTTACCTCTAACGTGCTTTCTGGTCGTTTTTCGCGACTTCCGTTCTCGGAACGAGTTTGCGACTGCGGACAAGAGATGATAGAAACCATGGATCATATAATGCTTTTCTGCCCTAAGTGGAATAAGGAAAGAGAGAGAGAGATATCATGCCTGTTATGAGGAAAGAAAATCTTCCCTTCCTTCCTTGCGTAGTCTCAGTGCTGTTGTCTGATAATTCTCCTGACAATCAAACCACAGTGATAGTGGCTTCCTTCTTAGCTGCGGTGATCAGGAAAACAAATTTCCCTGAGTTCAACTAAGCCTACTGCTGATAACTGTCGATCGTGTATATACTAATTGGATAAATGTAAGTGTTTTTTTTTTCTTTCTTTTTCCATTTTGTACAAATGATTGATTTGTTAACTATCCGCTTGAATCTAGTGCTGGTCACATGGTTTTATCTTGTTCTGTTGCTATGGCTTTTTTGCTAATGCAATAAGGTAAAGGTAAAGGGTTTCCCTTGCTCGAAAGCCAGTCGAATCCGACTCTAGGGTTGCGGTGCTCATCTCCGTTTCAAAGCCGAAGAGCCAGCGCTGTCCGAAGACATTTCCGTGGTCATGTGGCTGGCATGACTAAACACCAAGGCGCAGGGAACGCTGTTACCTTCCCACCGAAGTGGTACCTATTTATCTACTTGCAATTTCTTGCTTTCGAACTGCTAGGTTGGCAGGATAATGCAATAAAGATTACTATTATTATTATATTAATTGTATCTGTTTTATCCAGGCCTTGTGTGGTATTTATGACTATGAAGTTAATGCAGTGCTGTTTCTTTTAGTTTTCATTCCATCCTTTATCTAAGGAGGTCAGCTCTATCAGGGGTGTCAGGCGTAAGATCCGGGGGCCGAAACTGGCCCATCCAGGGCTGTTAGGCGGCCTGCAAGCAACTGGTGCAAGGGAGGGAACAGGAGGCTGCCCCCCGGGGGTGGGTGAGCAGAAGCCCTCCAGTTGTGGCTTCAGCATGGCATGACAACCTTATCTGCAGGAGTCAAGCAGAACCCCTTCACTTCAGGGGCGAGTTAGTTGGGAGCCACCGCAGCAGCATTCATACCTCTCTACTCGGCCTGCAATTCCAGGGATGCACGTGGCGTGGGGGGGGGGGGAGCAGACAATCCTCTATTGGGGCATGGGAGTGTCTGTCCAGCAGTGCGCCGCTGGTTCTCCAGTCCGCCCGTGTGGGTTTTCCTCTGCACCTCCTCCCCCTCCCGCCCATAGGTCCTTGCAGTGAGGACGCACCAACTCGGAGCTTACCAGCCACTGTCCTTTATAAAGTTTCTATCGCCGATATCTGGCATTATGTTTTATGGCACACGTGGCCCGGCCCAGCAAAGGTGACAATCATGTCAAATCCGGCCCTCATAACAAATGAGTTCAGCGCCTCTCCTCTACGTGGTCTATCTTCCTCTTTCTTTTTTTAGTCCTAAAAACCACTGTGAGATACAGTAGACTGAGAAAAAAACGACTGGTCTAAGGTCACCCCGAGAGATTCATGCCTGAGCTGGGATTTGCACCTGGGTCTCTCCAGATCCAGTCCAACACTCTGACCTCTGCATTGCATGGTCACTGCTAGCCGTATGGAGTTGGTAGCAGACCATCACTGCCTGAGAAGGTAATTGCTTGGTTCCTGGTTGCTTTTAAAAGGCATTGCACTGAATCAGGGAAGCACTATATATTTGGCAGTGTCAGGGTCCTTAGTCAGGTTACACCACACAGGGCTTCCTAAGAAGATAACTGTTTATTGGTAATTTCGAGTACTAAAGACACATGTACAGCTTGTGTCAGGAGTGGCCGCCAATACTGGGGCCTCTGACGTATACTAAAATCAGACATCCCCCCCGTAAGCTTGAGCCAATGGATACATTCCGCGCAGGCGGGCAATAGCAAGCAGGCAAAGCAAAAAAGCCGTTAACTTTCCCAGCCGAGAAACTGCAGCTGGAGCATCTACAAGGTCAAGCATAAAATAGCAGACAGTTGGTGAGCCAGGGAAAGCTGAGACAGAAAACGGGAGGGCACCCCTCCACATTCCAGACCCATGACAGGGCTACCTGACAGGCAGCAGAAATTATCGCTGTTGTCCATCTTTGTTTTTTTAAATGAGAATCCTTGTTTACTGAAATAAAAGACCCGTGAATTCCTTCTTGTGTTGCCAAAGAGCATTCAAAACTACTGACATGATTATAGGTTACTCGCCTGATACCCGTGCTTCGCTATGGTATTTAAGTTCCGTAAATCCAGTTATAATACTGATGATGTGACGTTTGAAATGCAACATTTGTTGTAGGAATTCTAGTGGAGAAGACTGTAGTGTAAAAAACGAAGCGAGACATACGTACTTGTTTTTTCCCCCTCTACCGAAGGACCTCTCTGTAGACCACATGGGTGGTTCTGCCCTCAAGTGCTAGGATCACCAGCCTGCTTGGTGAGCTCACTCTGGAGCAGGCCCACATAGGACTGTCCATTTAAGAAGCAGTCGTCTGTTAAGTCAACTCCTGAGGCTTTACCTCAGGACTCTGAGCTACACAGTTGACCGGGGGGGG
>NW_015170433.1:25164-30551 GCF_001447785.1 Gekko japonicus
CTCCTAATCAAAGGCCTGGTGGAAGAGCTCCGTTTTACAGGCCCTGCGGAACTGATGTCTTCCGGGAGCTCATTCCACCAGTATGGAGCCGCCACTGAGAAGGCCCTGGCTCTAGTAACGGCCAGTCTGGCGTCTTTTGGACCAGGGAGAGTCAGGCAATTTTGTGTCCCTGACCTCAGTGCTCCCTGGGGAATTTATGGGGAAAGGCGGTCCCTCAGGTAGACAGGTCCCTGACCACACAGGGCTTTAAAGGTCAAAACTAGCACCTTGAAGTGAATCCAGCGCCTTCAGCACAGGCTGGATGAGATCTCGAATAGAGAGACCCATCAACAGCCTGGCTGCTGTATTCTACACCAAGGGACAAGGGCCGCCCCATGTAGAGAGCGTTACAGTAGTTCATGTTGTCCCCGCCTGTCCCCCCGCCTCCTTCTCTTTCTGTCTGGGGGGCTGCAGAGAGGGGAGTCTCTTGCTGGGGAGCAAGAAGTCGGCAAGGGAGACTTCCTATGCGGGGCGAGGAGGGGATGAGGCCGGCCAGAATGGCACCCTAGGTGTCATAGTGTTCCCTCTAAGCTGAGTTAGTGTGAGCCAGCTCACAGTTTTTTAGCCTCTGGCTCACACATATTTGTCTTGGCTCAGGAAGGATGTCTCCAGAGCAAACTAATTTATGCAGGAGCCAAATTGCTCGCTCACAACTTTAATGCTTGTAGCTCACAAAGTAGAACTTTTGCTCACAAGACTTCACAGCTTAGAGGGAGCACTGCTAGGCAACAGTCTAAAATGACCGATAATGGGCCGGCCCTGCTCCAGTCAACTTAGCTGGTCTTGTTCAGCTGGAGAGTCTCAGCTTTGGCAATAATCCCTCTATAAAAGTCAACTATTAAAAGTAATGTTATTAAAATAATTGGCTGGAGGAAATGGGAAGCAGAGGAAATATTAACTACATTTCATTCCTCATGGAAATAATTCTCAATACTTCTTCTCTAATGTAGTTAGGAACATGGTGTCTTCATATTTAGGGTAGAGGAGAAATACTTGTTCTACGGCATTGTTGCAAGATGTTAATTTTGGTATACCGGATAACATACTGCTCTGACGTTTGCACTTCCCAAATATGGAATAAATGGTTTCCACCTTCAAGCTTGATCAACAGAGAGATTCATTTCAGTGACATTGAGGGAAATTGGTTTCCCGCCAGGCAGTAAATAATTTGTCACGAACGTGGACAAGTTACCACATTAGATTCGGTCTGCTATTTTCATAATTGCTGTCTATGTCTCTGACTTCTCCACTGTGGAACGCTATTCTGATTTCATAACGTGCAGCTGTAACAATATATCTATTTTTAAAAGACTAGAATCAGCTTTTAAAGCTATTTTCCTGAAAATCTAATTCCTTGTTTTAATGAGGCTGGTAATTTAGAGCCAAAAAACAAAGGCCATGTATTATGCTGAAAAGTTTACACGTGAGTCTCGACTGCTGAAGCAGTAGCTCCTGCTATCAGAAGTTTATTTCTCCACTTTCCTCCAAAAATTATTTTAAAAATGTAAGATGAGTGTGGGGTTGCCAAAATGACCCTGGGCACAGTCAGGGAAGCTTCAGTCTCGTTTTCTTTTTTCTGGGCCGACAAATAAATAGGTTTTTAAGGTAAAGGTAAAGGTTCCCTTGCTCGAAAGCCAGTCGAATCCGACTAGGGTTGCGGTGCTCATCTCCGTTTCAAAGCCGAAGAGCCAACGCTGTCCAAAGACGTTTCCGTGGTCATGTGGCCGTCGTGACTAACCACCAAGGCGCACGGAACGCTGTTCCCTTCCCACCAAAGTGGTCCCTATTTATCTACTTGCAATGTCTTGCTTTCGAACTGCTAGGTTGGCAGGAGCTGGAACTAGAGATGGGAGCTCACTCTGTCATGCGGCACCCAGGTCTCAAACTGCTGAACGACCGACCAGCGTCTTAACCACTTGAGCCACCGCAGCGCCTTAGGTTTTTAAAAATGGGAAAAAGAATAAAATTGCAAAATGCAGAAGAGAGAGAGTTGGAGATCCCCCCCGACTCATGTAGATGAGGAAGAGGACTCGTCGTCCCGTTTAGAACATGGAAGAGGACTTGTCCCCCCCTTTTAAATGCTGCTCAAGCTAGGAGTGCTGAGCCCACCCCCCCTGCAGCAGAGGAAGATCCTCACTGCACCTGTGCCAGCCGAGGCAGCCCCGGGTCATGTGACGGTGGGTCACATGTCTGGGCTGGCACAGGCACAGTGAGGCCCACCACTGCCAACTTGAGCCCTCTTCCTCTGCTGCGGGTGGGCTCGCCGCTCGCCTCTCTCTCTCTCTTTTTCCTCTGGCTCCCCTGCCCCACAGGATTTCCCAGTGCCCCACCACGCAAGAATTTCTGGCCACACCCCTGTTAGGCCTCCTCCTCCTCCTAACTTTCCCTTCCTCTCTTCCTCTCGCTGCTTGGCATCCACCCACACCTGCCAACCAGGCTTTCCATTATATGTTTATAGTGTGGATCTTTGTACCTACGGAGGTGATCTTTTACAGGTGGAGGTGCCTCCATGCTGTAAATGGGCTAGTGGCACTGGACCGCTGATGGGGTAGCAGTTGACTGGGTGAGTGGAGAGAGAGGGCAAGGGAGAGCTTTTGTGGGAATGGGCCTGTGCTGGCTCGTTCCTCACTATACAATTATTTATTTTATTATTTATTTATTATTTTCCATTTGTATCCCGCCTCGCCGGGCGAACTGGCTCAAGGCGGCGAACAGACATTAAAATGCAATAAAACAATAAATGCAATAGAATACACAAAAGCAACCTACGTGCCATCATAAAAGGGCTAGTAAGGACAGTACAGGTGATGGCGGCGTTCAGTATACGATCCGATAGTGGAAGGCAGTATCCAACGGTGTATCACAGGGCCGTGAGATGTTCCAGTGGCTCACTCGACAGTGGTGGCTCCGAATCGGAAGCCTGGTGGAAGAGCTCCGTTTTACAGGCCGTGCGGAACTGTAGAAGGTCCCGCAGGGCCCTGATGTCATCCGGGAGCTCATTCCACCAGTGTGGAGCCACCACTGAAAAGGCCCTGGCTCTAGTAGCGGCCAACCTGGCATCTCTCGGACCAGGGAGAGTCAGGCGGTTCTGTGTCCCTGGTGCGCAATGGCCTATGTTTCCTGTCCGCTGCTGTGTGAATCTGCTGCCCACAGTCCTGGCCTTGACACTAGCGAGGCCAATGTGCTGATTCTCCACTCTCTTCCTGTCATGACGCTGATGCCATGTGCCTTTCTTCCTCATGCTTGCAGGTCAGTGTGCCCCATGCTGCTGCCTGGGGCTAAAGATGTGTCCTGAGGGAGGTATCCAGTGGGGTACACCCAGGGGTCATTTCGTAGAAAAAGAGGTGCAGGAGCTCATTAGCACAACTTATTAGCATAGCTTATTTGCATATGCCACACCCCCTGACCTCACCGGATGTGTGTCAGAAGGCAACGCCCACCGCTCAGGTGCCACTGGACTGTCTTGGCTTGCTAGCTATTGGGGGGGGGTGTCCTTGCAGAGGAGGGAGAGCTTGTACCTGAATAAGACTTGTTCTTAAAGGTGCCACTGGACTGTTTTGGATTGCTAGCTATGGGAGGGGGGAACGCGCAGATCTGCCCTCACAGAGGAGGGAGAGCTTGTACCTGAAGGCGGGCCGGGGGGGGGGCTCTGCAACTTACCTGGCTGCTTCTTGCTCCTCGTGGCCCAACTGAGGGCTGCTGGGAGCAGGGGGCGGGGCTTGTTGCATGTTCCTGCCCCCTGGTCTCCTTACTGCCGGAGCTCCGTTCCTGTGCGCTCTCACAGGAAATGACCCCCTGGGTACACCAGGCCTCGTACTTTTCAATATTTTTATAAATGACCTGAATGAGGGGGGAGTTGTGAACACACTGGAAGGCAGAGTTAGAATTTAACGCGATCTGAACACGCTTGGAAGATCTTTGTGAAATGCAGGACAGTAATACCACAGGCTGCCTGATTATCTAACATTGTTTATGCTCATCCGTGGGAACTGTGAAGAATAATATGGAGAGGGTCACTGCTGATTCTTGGTAGGGAAGAACCGCAGAACAAATCTAAACTGGTTGTCTGAGAAGAGGTTGCTAGAGATGAGTTGTGCTCATATGTGCTCAGATTCAAGGACTAAGTTTCATGTGTCAAAACCCTTTGACAGGAATTCCCTCTGAATCATTACTCGGAGCTGATTTGCACAGCCATGTTCTGTCATGTGGTAATTGCTACTGTAGGAGCTGCGGTGGCTCAAGTGGTTAAGACGCTGAACTGCAGGCTGCGGAAGTTCAGCAGTTCGAGACCCGTGTGTGCCGCATGACGGAGTGAGCTCCCGTCTCTAGTTCCAGCTCCTGCCTACCTAGCAGCTCGAAAGCAAGAAATTGCAAGTAGATAAATAGGTACCACTTCAGTGGGAAGGTAACAGTGTTCGATGCGCCTTGGTGTTTAGTCATACTGGCCACGTGACCACGGAAACGTCTTCGGACAGTGCTGGCTCTTCGGCTTTGAAACGGAGATGAGCACCGCAACTCTAGAGTCGGATTCGACTGGCTTTCGAGCAAGGGAAACCTTGGCCTTTACTAATTGCTACTGTTATAGAACAAAATGCTAAACATAGCCGCTGTGATGGGATGTTGTAGCATAAACGCAAAGGTACATTTGGAAGCAGACTTGTTGCATGTGCGTAATTTGATCCAAAATGCCTTAACTTGTCGTGAACATTTGGTCCATTCTCATGAGGCCTTTCAGTGTTATGGCAGAGAAGTAGTGTATAAGATTCAGGTGGGTAGTCGTGTTGGTCTGAAGCCGCAGAACAAAGTTTGAGTCCTGTGGCACCTTCAGCAAAGTTTTGTTCAAGGTATAAGCTTTGTGTGCATGCACACTTCTTCAGATAAGTGAGAGAGATGCTCTCCTTTTTGTTGCATATCATAACATGTAAATGCCACTCTGTAACTGGTGCGTTTTTGGATGGTCCTTATTGCGAATCCTGAAGTAGGTAGTGTAAGCGCGAAAGGTGAAAGGGAATGTTGAATAAACATGTGATCATCTTAAGCCAAGATACTTTGGCCCATTCAGACATTTGAAATTTGCCCATCCCATATGTGTGATGGGGCTGTGATGGGATTGCAGGACCAAGCAGGCCTTAGCAGGGGTCATTTCGTAGAAAAAGAGGTGCAGGAGCTCATTAGCATAACATTAGCATAACATTTGCATAGCCACACCCCCTGGCATCACCGGAAGTGTGTCAGAAGGCAACACCCACCGCTCAGGCTCCACTGGACTGTTTTGGATTGCTAGCTATTGGGGGGGGGGGACACGCGCAGATCTGCCCTCACAGAGGAGGGAGAGCTTCTACCTGAAG
>NW_015170433.1:32317-35590 GCF_001447785.1 Gekko japonicus
AGAGCTGTCAATGACCGAATCGTTCTAAATAATTGGGCCGGGCGTGAGCTAGCGGACGCAACCCTGGCTGCGTAGAAATCTCTCTTCGCAGCCTTGACTGCCATCTCATAGGATCTCATAAACGTCCTATAGGATGCTCTTGTAGCCTCGTCGCGAGCTCGGCGCCACCGTCTCTCTAGCCGTCTGAGCTCCTGTTTCATAAGCCGTAACCCCCGGTTATACCAGGGGGCGAGCTTAGAGCGAGGGCGCAGAGGGCGCCGGGGAGCGATCACGTCGATGGCCGTGGAAAGTCGGCTATGCCAGTCATCCACAAGCTCTGTCAACGAACCGCCAGGGGGCATCGGATCCCGCAGAGCCATCTGAAGCCGACTAGGGTCCATCAGGTTCCGCGGGCGAGCAAAAATCCGCTCGCCGCCCAAACGAGGTTGGGGCGGGACATTTGCACGAGCCTTCAGAGCAAAGTGGTCCGACCATGGTACCGCTTTCCGCCGTAATTCGGTCCACCGTAACCCCCGTGGCGAAGATCAGATCGAGCATGTGTCCGTTCCAGGCTTATACATTGGGTCATACAATGACATGTAGGCATGCTTTATTCCTGCAATCTCTCCGTCCATTTTTTGAATTAGAAGGATCATACAAAATGGATTGGGTTACATGAAAGATTTCCATAAGTGGAAAAGGGGCAATTTTTTACTGCTTCACCCTTCATGCTGCTCTTGGCGGCCCCATATCCTCCGGGAGGAGCTTTTGGGGGGCATTTTGGGCTGCCGTGGGAGAGGGAGGCAAGAAAGTTGTTCTCCCTGAGCAGAAATCCCTTCAATCCTCAGACATTTTCAGTGGATCATAGTTACTGGATGCTTGTAGATCTGTAAACACACGAATTCTCCATGTTGCATGGTAAGTGCAATGGGGAGGCGCACATGCTGTCTTCACCATACAAATGTGATGGTTGATTTTCAAGTGTCTGAATTGGTCTGGCATTATTTTGAAGCTGTTCCCAAACAGCTTCAATGCAGCATTTTGGAGTCATATGTTAAGTTTGTGAAATGTTTCGTAGCATGCATAGAAAAGACTTGTTTCTTAGCCTTCTGGTCACACAGACTCTTGTGGTTTTACATACTCATGAACAGGATGTAACAACTGTTGCATTTGGTGAAGTGCGTAAGTGCCTACAGATATAGCATACTTTGCAGGCAAAAGAGACCAATTACGATTTTGTTCAAATTGGAACACATGGAATGAATATCACCAATGCCTTATTTGAGGCAGTAGGAAATGGTAGTTTAGCAAACGATAAAAACAAGTTCAGATCTTTTTGTACTTGGAATGCATTTGTTGATTACTGAAAATCTCAAGTGCTCTTTCAGTTCTACTGGTGTTACTGGTGTTTTCTTTGAAAATAGAAAACTTGTAGTAAACAAAAAGGGTACAATGTTTGGACAGAAACTGTCTCATGCAGTTGTAATAGGACTAGTAGCAGTAGTTAGATTAGGAGTTAATTTTAGGGGGCATGAACTGGCTGATGAACCAAAGTTGGTTATGGGTTTTGACCGGTTTGGAGTTCGCGAACTGAGGGTTGTGAACTGATGAACCACTATGAACTTCTCCAAAACTGGGGAGGGGGAGTTGGTTGGAGGGGGGGGGAATCTCCTGAGAGAAAGAGGGGGGCAGATCTTGTGAGAGAAAGTGGATCTCCCCGCTGGCGTAATCCCTTTAAATGGTCTGCATGAGTGAGCCTGAGACAGCTGGGCTTGTGTGGAGAAGGCTCTCCATGTTGGCTCAGCTGCCTCTGGCTGCCAGGTGTAGCTCAGTTTAAAGGGGCTCCCTCTTGCAGCCCAGTTTAAAGGGGCTCCCTCTTGCAACCCAGTTTAAAGGGGCTCCCTCTTGCAACCCAGTTTAAAGGGGCTCCCTCTTGCAGCCCAATTTAAAGGGGCTCCCTCTTGCAGCCCAGTTTAAAGGGGCTGCAGGAGGGAGCCCAAGATCGCTGAGCTGATGGGGAAAGCTGCGCAGTCAGGAGAGAGAGAGATGGGAAGCCTCTTCTCAGGTGAGTCCCACCTTTGTTTCTCCTGGCTACGTGGTCAGGGGAGAGGTAGATGCGAAGCATCTTCCCAGGAGAACATATCTCCCCCCCCCCTTTTCCTCTGGCCAGGGCGAGTCTTGGCCAGGAGAAAGGTAGAAGGGAGTCCCTTCCAGGGCGATCCCCACTCCGTTCCCCCCGGCTGCAGTGAGCCATGCCAGGAGAAAGGGGGACGGGAAATGGGGAACTGAACGTCCCAGACTGGTTTGGTTTGGATGGGGCCTGTTTGGCTCTGTTCAGGGCTTGGCTTGGGACCGCTTCACCCCAACCTGCCTTTTCTGGTTCATGCCTATCCCTCGTTTATAAGATGAAAAACACCGAACTCTTCAGCAGAGTGTCACATATGAAGCTGCCTTCTACTGAATAAGACCCTTGGTCTATTAAGGTCAGTTTTGTCTCCTCAGACTGGCCGAGGTCTTTCATATCACCTACCACCTGGTCCTTTCAACTGGAGATGCTGGGGATTGAACCTGGGACCGTCTGCACGCCAAGCAAGAGGCCCTACCACTGAGCCACAGCCCTTCCCCATAGATGTTATAGCAAGGTCAGCTAGTCCCAGGCAATGCTCCCTCTAAGCTGTGGAGTTTTGTGAGCAAGAATTCTACCTTGTGAGCTACTGGCATTAAAGTTGTGAGCGAGAGATTTGGCTGCTGCATAAACTAGTTTGCTCTGGAGCCCTCCTTCCTGAGCGGAGACAAAAATCTGTGAGCCGGAGGCTAAAAACCTGGGAGCTAGCTCACACTAACTCAGCTTAGAGGGAACACTGGTCCCAGGCACCAGGTTACCATGGAACCTAGTATTTTCAGCGTTGATTTTACTGTAGAGCTTCTCAGCAATCCTCAGTAGAAGTACAAAGCTTATTTATCATTTCACATCATAAAGTTTTGTTGTAGGCCATAAAAATGCATGTGCATAAAGGCCTTGTTGTTGTTTGTGTAGATGTTAACTTTGCACCATTCAGTGGACTCTTTCAGTTTTTCCGGAAGAAAAAATTGGGAAGCTTTGAGGAACACTGGGGGGGGAAACTCATTTAAGATATTTGTTTTCTTTGGAATGAGTAAAATGTGTTGTAGGTCAGGGTTTTAATCAGTCATATGTATAGTATGAAGATCAGGGGTCATTTCGTAGAAAAAGAGGTGCAGAAGTTCATTAGCATAACTCATTAGCATAACTTATTTGCATATGCCATACCCCCT
>NW_015170433.1:35781-48810 GCF_001447785.1 Gekko japonicus
GTGGCCTGATTGAGGGCCGCTGGGAGCAGGGGGCGGGACTTATTGCATGTGCCCGCCCCCTGGGCTCCTTACTGCCGGAGCTCTGCTCCTGTGTGCTCCCGCAGGAAATGACCCCTGATGAAGATTATGCAAGATCTACGGCAGGGGCAGCCAAACTGCAGCTTGGGAGCCCCATGTGGCTCTTTCGCACAGTCTGATTTTATGTTAATAAAAAGCAAATCTCTATATTTTTCAATAAAAATGTGTATGTAATATTTGTTCATGTCTTGCGGCTCTCAAACATCTGACTTCTTTCTACGTGGCGGTTGCGTTAAGCATGTTTGGCCACCCTATGATCTACAACATTAGATAATGACAAGTGAGGAACTGTGATACTTGTGGGGGATCCTTCCCCCCATCACAGCCCACTCCCACACACCGCTCAGTGATGGGTGGGTGAGAGATTCAGGGGGAGGGGAATCCCTCACCCCATTGCTGCCAATTCCCCCCACACATGACTCAGTAGTGGGAGGCAGGAGATTTGCAGGGGGGAAATCCCTCCCCCATTGCAGCTGATTCCCCCCCACAACTTAGTGGGGGAGGGGCAGATTTGTTGGGGGGGATCCCATATCCTCCCTCTGTCATCAAGCCTGGTGCAGCTGCAGGCCGCGCCGTCTACTCTTGGGCCGGCATCCTGTTTGACCCCTGGTTTGGCTATAAACTGTGCAGGAGGTTGGTCTTCTTGCAGCTTCCTTTGTGGAATAGGAGCAAGACGTTGCTGTTCTAAATCTTACACTTAGTACTGGTATTGAGAATAGAACAAACTGGAGTCTGGAAACAACATAAACCCTTCTAGATGGGCAAGGCACATTTTGTGAGTTCTTGGGAGCTTAATTTAAAAGGGGCAATAATAGCAGAAAGAAAATGCCCAAAGTGAATATTTTATCAATATGTTTAGTTTAAGCTCCTTGTTTGAGTTGTATCAGAATGTGTGCCAGCCAGCCAGTTGGATCACCAAGGGACCATTTGTCAGGGTCTTTAGTCAAGTTACACAACACAGGGCTTCATAAGAAGATAACTGTTTATTGGTAAATCCAGTACTAGAGACATGTATACAGCTTGTGTCAGGAATGGCCGCCAATACGAGGGCCTCTGACTTATACTAGAATCAAACATCCCCCCGGTAAGCATAAGCCAATGGATACATCTCGCGTGGGTGGGCAAAGCAAAGCAGGCAAAGCAAAAAGCCGTTAACTTTCCCAGCCGAGTAAAACTGCAGCTGTAACATCTACAAGGTCAAGCATAAGATAGCAAACAGTAGGTGAGCCAGGGAGAGCTGAGACAGAAAATGGGAGGGCACCCCTCCACATTTAGGGTTGCCAAGTTGATCTTCGCTGGGAGCAGGGGGCTCCCGGCTGGCGTCTTGTGCGCGTGCGCCGCATGCACATCACCCGGAAGTGACGTGACGACGCCAGGCACGCTGGGGGTGGGGCCATAGAGTTTTCCCTCAGATGGCCGTGGCCCCGCCCACAGTGTGCCCGGCGTGGTCGCGTCACTTCCAGGTGACGCGCACGTCGGGGAGGAGTTCCCCTCAGGGCCCGATCTGGCGGCGCCGGGGAACGGGCCTCTGGGGCGGGGGGGACTTGGGAAGCCTATCCACATTCCAGACTTATGACAGGGCTACCTGACACCAATGAAACCTTGCTTGTTGCTAAGACAGGAGAAATTTGTCGTTATATGTAGAGTTCACCACTGTTGTCTTGAAAAAGAATGAGATCATTCCATTACAGAATGTATTTAAATAATGATGCATACTGTGTTTCTGCAGCAAGTAATTAAGATGGCTCTAAGCCATATTGAACTGGTGTATACTTTCAAGACCTCATGTGAACAAAAGCCAAGTTCCTGGTTATTTGGTTACTGTTGTGCTTTAGTCACCAGGATTTAACAGCTCAGCCTCATATAATTGCTGAGAGAATCAAGCTTGCTTTGTTTTGTATAAATCCTGTAAAATGTGTCATGTTGACTGTAGAGACGTCATCAATTGGTAATAGGACCCAGTTAGCTTAAATGCTGTCCATGCAGAACTGCCCATTTACCCCAGTACGCTCATTGTCACTGTACTATACGAGTAAGCTGGGAGTTAAGTAGCATGTATGTTAACAAAAGAAATGGGGGAAGATATTGAAGAACCTGTTTTACTTCTGTACTGTTTAGACACTTTCAGTATAGGCATGCATGCATACCCCAAATTTTTCCCAGAGGGAAAATCAGGTTCAAGTATAGTACTGTCATGATATCCCAGAATTCACCTCAACACTGTGTACAACATGTTGATGAAAAGTCATTATGATGATGGCCTGAGAGATTTCTTCTCCTCTTCCTCCTTTTAACATCCTCTTGATGAAAGAACTTCAGAGTTTGCATGCTGTTGTTTTAGTTGATCTTAATAAAAGATTTTGGATGGCTTTCAGTTTTGGATTTTGCTGTGGATCAAATGGCTATGTACTTTTTTTGTTTCATAATAATGTCTACAGACTCATCCATAGAAAGTTTTTGAGAAGCCTTTACTAATGCGACTTTCTCATACCCCTTAATTCAGCAGTAGTGTATATATTAGTTTCTGAAAATTCCTGTTCCATCCTGTTAATTCACTAGATTAGACCAAACTATAAATTAGGAGTTCTGTATAATTTCCCCCTGACTTTTAAAAAGTGTTAAGTAACCGCTTGAGGCTGCAGTCAAGAATGGAGCAAGGGAAGAAAAAAAAATCCATTTAAAAAAACCTTCTTTTCCCTGATGTAACACCAAAATAAAAAGTCCAAGTTTCTATTTATGATGTAGAGCAAGTTATCTAAAGCTGAATTTTCTTTATACCATTTTTTGCTTTCTTTGGTGTATCTTTGATATTTGAATATACAAAGGACTCCTGCAAAATTTTTGCCATGCTACCATTTGTGTTGCTTCGGCCAGCATGAAATAAGTTTTGCAGGGATATTTTTCGGCAGGAACGCACAGGAACGGAGTTCTGGCTGGCTTCAGAGTTGGCCATGCCCACTACAGCCAAAACCTCTGCATGCGTGGCTACAGAGGGAAGGCCTGGAGAGTGACCCCCCCCCCGGCCAGGGCCCCCCCTGGAAGGATCGGGGAGGCATTTAAATGCCTTCCCCAGCCTGTCCAAGGGCCGGCTTTCCCAGACTCCCCGCAGCCGTGGGGCGCCCAGGCAAGCCAAGGGAAGGCATGGGGTGCGGCCTAATATGCTAATGAGCTGTGCTGTCAGGGTGTGGTCTAATATGCTAATGAGTTTCTGCTGTCAGATGTGGCCTATTATGCTTATGAGTTCCTGCTGGGCTTTTTCTACAAAAAAAGGCCCTGTTTTTTTGAAACTCTTTGTTGCACCAGACTATATGCAACTGTCTAATCAGTGTCTGGATAGGATACCCTATCAAATCAGACCACATAATGTAGAAGACTGCCACAAACACTTTTGTTTTCAGCTGCTTCTGTGCAAAAAAGGTGCTTCGACCTCTTGAGCGCTTCATGCTCCTTTATCTAGGTAGGAGGTAGCAACTATCTAGTTTTGTTTAATGTTCAGTTTCTGGTAAGTAATTACACATTTTTAAAAAGGAACTTACTTGTTCCTACTACTTCCAGTATAACTTCCGCTCTGATATTTTGGACTTGGTTGTGGTTTAGTGAAAACTTCAGTGGTGTCAAAATTTGGCTGTGTGTTTTAGTGTTCGTTTTTAATTTTTATGCACGTAACAAAACTGGAGATTTCTGAGGATTGAAATAAGCTTGTCTATTTTCCTGTATGTTCGCTCGTTTCTTGATTCTGTGTATATATTTCCAAATATATTTCCAAATATAGGTTACCTGCTGCAAAACGAGGAGGGGACTGAGACGTATGTGTTGATAGCACGTACAAATTGTAACTTCCTAATTCTAGTTTGTTTTGCATATTAGAAAGCATTTTCATGAAGTGCAGGGCACCTAAACCAACATTTTGAAGGCTTACATAACATAAGAACATAAGAGACGCCAATGTTGGATCAGGCCAAAGGCCCATCTAGTCCAACACTCTGTCACACAGTGGCCAAAAATACCAGGTGCCATCAGGAGGTCCACCAGTGGGGCCATAACTGGAAGTGGGGCTTCCTGTAGAAAGCATTATTCCGAAAAGAATCATAAGGCATTTTTCATTTTTTCCAAATATTCAGTTTTTGTTTGGAAAAACTGGAGGGGGGGGGAATCAAGACTTTTAACATTCTCCCTTCTCATTTTTTTTACATTTCTAAAGTCATCCATCTTTGCTTTCTTTGATTTTTCAAATTAGCAAGACTAAGCAGCGTCCTTTTTATAGCACTAGCTTTAACTTTGGAATGAATAGCCAGTTTTTTAAAGTTACAATGAATGTATATATGTGTGGGGTTTTAAGATCATAAATTGTTCTTTAGAATTCTCAGAATCCACATATTCTTAGAATATATATGTGGATACCTGACTATTTCTGAAGTTTCTAACAGTGTGTACTGTGAAAGTAGAAAAAAATTAGCATTTAATTAAAGGGCAGTTGGGGTGAAGTGGGGGTTTTTTTATTTATTTATTTATTAGATTTATATCCTGCCCTCCCTGAAGGCTCAGGGCAGCTTACAAAGAGGCATAAATGCCAGGTTAAAACAATAAAACTGTATAAAAAATAGTATAATAATACAGTGTAATACGATTAGTAAAATATCGGTGCTCCAGAGGTCACTTAGATCATAAAGTCCAAGATGGGGTTCTGGAGATGTTATACCAGAACAACAATATATGTCCCAGCAGCACTGTCATCCACCAGGAACGTCTCGCATCCCCAATGATACCCGCTCAAGCGGTGGTAAAAGTGCGGTGATGGAGGAAGCGGTGATGGAATAGTGGTGGCTTCATGATTTTGACATCTTAGTAACAGCCTGAAAACCCACAAGAAATTATAAGTTAATTTTACAGGCTGTCTTGTTGAGGCTCTGATCAGTTCCTGGAATAAGGAGCTACCTCAAGCCATAGACACAGGAATTCTGCGATGTCCTTTCCATATTTTAGTCTAGTGTTGCTTCCTGGTTTATCAAGGACCTACTGAAAACGAAAGAATTGTGATGATTAGGCTAGAAAGCAAGTGACAGAATACTCTGGCTAAATCCATCACAACATGGATTTGAGCCCACTGGAAGGCCCTGTTCTACTCCATGGTGGTGCTGGTGGCAAAGGAGACCTTGGGCTCTTACGCATTGTCGTTTCTGTCACCCGTTTGTCCCTATCGCTTCAGGGTCCCCCCCCCCATGTGTTTTGCTCTCTCTAGTAGTCCCAGAGGGAGCAAAACACGTGTGGAAAAGGGAGGGGAGGGGACCCAAAGCAATAGGGGGGAGAAATGAGTGACAAAAATGACGATGTAGGAGTATCCTTCGTGTCCGCTGCCTGCCTCTGTGTCGTTATTGTTAGAAGGAACACTATAGTGGCATCATCCCGAAAGGCTTCCAGGAACTGACAAGCAGTATACATTCACAATAAAAATATAAAACACCAGTTAAAACACAACCAGTCAATATAAAACATTCATTAGATGGCGATAAGACTAAAGTGCAATTTAGGGACACATTCGGCGGTACCGCCGCATTAGCTCGTATAGGATCGGAGTTCGCCACAGGGCGCTGCTGGTAAAACGTCGCTCGTATCGGAACGCCTGCCTGAAAAGTTCTGTTTTCACGGCCCTGCGAAACTGTGACAGGTCCCGCAGGGCCCTGATCTCGGCAGGGAGCTCGTTCCAGTAGGACGGAGCTACAAACGAAAAAGCCCTCGTCCTGGTCACCATCAACCTGACTTCCTTAGGGCCAGGGAGGGCCAGGCGGTTTTGGGATCCTGATCGCAGTGCTCTCTGGGGAACATACGGGGATGGTCTGGCCACCCTTCCGTAGACCTCTTTGCTTCCCATCGCAATGCCAAGACCGCATGCTTCTTCTACTCTGACTATCCACAAGTGGAACAGATGGGTGCACTCCCCTCCTGTTGGCCTGATGGACTATTCGATGCCTCGGCTCTGTTCCTACTGATTTCCAGAGTGCTGAACAAACTCAAACGGGAGAGGGTGGAAGTGATACCCTTGGCTCCACATTGGCCAAGGAGGCCTTGGTTCTCGTACCTCATCTCTCTGTTGGAGCAGCCACCCTGGACGCTTCTGGCTCTTTCAGACAATTTGTCCCAGAGACCGATATTTGTAACATGTAGCTAACTTATTGGTAAGCATTGATATAGCACTGTATCTATGTTCACTGGTGCATCCCTAACCTACAGAGGAAGAAAGCTGTGGCTAAAAGGCCGCAGGGAAGTATACCTGGACAGGATGAGATAGTACAACATTCTATGCCGTTCATACGGTTACAGTTTACAGGGGCAGCCTTAACATACACATTTCATCTATTTATGCCATATGAATAAAGTTGTAATTGCCTACCTCTTCTCATAAACACATTTTATTTTATTTTATTTGCTTTTAAGAATCTGGTTAATCCTCTGTCCCACTGGTACGCTATGTAAAAAATGTTGATTTCTGTGGAGGGAATTTTGATGCCCGGCCACAAGGGAGTCACTGTCATACCACATGCAGACTTCACTATTCTATTTGCATACTCAGCATCTGCTTAGTAAGGAAAACGCTTAACTTTTGAACTGGAAGTTGGGCTCCTAAAATGATTATGCTTTAGTAGTTATTTTATTTTTAAGCAGACCAGCTAATCCAGGCCAAACCTCTTCCACCACTGTAGCCAGGAAAATGAGATTAAAAATAAGGTATGTTCTCCATAGCTATTGGTATGACAGCTGGAATGTTTGAGGTTGGACCTCATGTTTCCGTTGAACAAGCCAGAATTCACGACAGTGAAACTTTAAGTAGGAAAAAAACTACCTCTTTTTTTTTGGTCGAAAAAGATTTTTATTTTCCATTATTACCACATTTTGCATCTTTTTATCAATCGATTAAATATTCCCATTTCCCTCCCTCCCCCGAAAGGCTTCCCGCAATGCATCTCCCTCATGTCCCACATAGATAAACTCAAGATAACATCAAATACTTAATATTGTTCCAAACATAGTAAATTTTGTTTCACGTCCCAGTTCTTTTCTAGATATATTTTAAAGTCCTTCCATTCTTCAAAGAATTCTTGGTCTTCTTCATTGTTCAACTTTCTGGTTATTTTGTCCATCTCGGCCATGAACAGAACTTTTTGTATCCATTCTTCCAGTTCTGGTATTTTTTCTTGCTTCCAATATTGAGCGTATATCATTCTTGCTGTTGTTATCAAATACCAGAACAGTGTCCTTTTTGTTATGTTTAGTTCTTCCATTTTTAAGCCTAAGAGCAGAATTTCAGGCGTTTTCTTAAAAGAACATTTTAGAATCTTTTGCATTTCACTGTGGACCATTGTCCAAAAGTCCATAGCTTTATCGCATGTCCACCACATGGAAAAAACCTACCTCTTAACTGTATCCTACCAAAAGGAATAATGGCTCATTAATATGGAGACCTTTACTTAGAATGTTAGAGTTGGAAGGCACCTTGCAGGTCATCTAGTCCAACCCCCTGCACTCTGCAGGAGCATAGCCGAAAGATAGCCCTACAACATACCTGAAAGATGGTCGTCCAGCCTCCGCTTGAAAACATCCAGCGAAGGAGCATCCACCACCTCCCGAGGCAGTCTGTTCCACTGCTCAACCACTCTTACAGTTAGGAAGTTTCTCCTGATATTTAGCCGGTAACGACTCCCTTGTCATTTCCACCCATTAGATCTAGTCTTGCAATCCGGAGCAGGAGAGAATAGATCCGCTCCATGTTCTACAAGACAGCCCTTCAAATACTTGAAGACTGCAATCATGTCCCCTCTAAGCCTTCTCTTCCCCAGGCAAAACATACCCAACTCTTAATATGGAGAAAGGGAGTCTGATGATTTTGTAGTTCCGCAGTACACTTGTAAAGTGCACCTGTGACAGGTTTCCTACGGGCTAGCCACCACCTCATGGGGATTTTCCTTCCCATCCCAATACAATATCCTGCTTACTCCACTGTACAGAGGTTCCCAACAGGAAATTAAAAAAGAGAGAAAGGGGTTTGAGGCATGTCAGTTTCACCCCCAGTTATCAACCCAGGATCTGGGCCATACTTTTGAAAGTGAAGAGCAAATTTATTTCAGGGAAAAATACCTTGAAGTAAATGTCAACACTTAAGCAGGAGTTGTGGGATGTTAAATTTTATGCAGTACATGCCTCAGGAAAACACTCTTGTCAGGCAGGCTCGTAACATCTACATGGCACTCTTCTGTAATTAAGTTATGCATAAGGCCTGGCAAAATCCTAGTGGCCTACTATAATGCCTCAGCCCACCCAGTTCCTTCTGCATGGAAAATTTAAAAATCTTATGTCCCCTCGGATCTTTAAGTCATATTTCTATCGCAGTGACCCTTCTCTCTCTGCTTTCAAAACCTAACTCCTTCTAACAAGCTCCTCTCCCAGACTTACCTTTTGCCCAGTACAGCTCTGATTGGCTGCAGTGACTCTGGGATACCAGGGGTCATTTCGTAGAAAAAGAGGTGCAGGAGCTCATTAGCACAACTCATTAGCATAACTTATTTGCATATGCCACACCCCCTGACATGACCGGAAGTGTGTCAGAAGGCAACACCCACCACTCAGGCTCCACTGGACTGTTTTGGATTGCTAGCTATTGGGGGGGGGGCGTGCAGATCTGTCCTCGCAGAGGAGAGAGAGCTTGTACTTGAATAAAACTTGGTCTTAAAGGTGCCACTGGACTGTTTTGTATTGCTAGCTATTGGGGGGGGGGGGGGAGCGTGGAGGGCTGCTGGGAGCAGGGGGTGGGGCTTGTTGCATGTGCCCGCCCCCTGGGCTCTTTACTGCCGGAGCTCCGCTCCTGCAGGAAATGACCCTTGGGTATTACCAACAAATTGTCAGTATCCGTGAGCATACCAAATATGTATGTCAGATTTTTGTAAAATAAAATCCACATTCATATTTTTCAAATCCACTGTCTCCACACGTGTCCTCTGGTTTTTGTCAGCCTACTGCCGGTTTTCTCTGAGGAGCTCATGTGAAATATTGCTGATGGCTTTCTTGGTCAAACACAATGTTCTTAAACGTGTACAGGAAGAAGCTTTTGATGAGACCACTTAAAGGCATAAACCACACATTGGGCGATGAGGGCTGCGTTTTAAAATGACGCCAAATGAAAGTAAGACTTTCCACTAATCGCCTCTTTCTTTTTAGCAGCAAGGGCTTTTCTCAAAATGAAAATCTCTTGTTTTGAACCTTTATCACGACACAATTTAGCCAAAGCTCAGTGGCAGCTCATGATGTAAAGATTGCTTTACAGGGTTATTTTGTGACTTTTAAAAATACAGTGAGGCCGCACGCGTTCCTGAGGTCCTCAGTAAATGGGTGTTTCAATTTTGCAAGGCACAGCTCTAGTACTAAGATGTTTGCGTTTCATGTATTTAAGTGTAGTACATATGAGAGCGTGCACCACCCAAGCCAAGGTTGTTGTTGTTCAGTCGCACAGTCGAGTCCGACTCTTCGCGACCCCATGGACCAGCTCCCGCCAGGCCCTCCTGGCTTCCGCTGTCCTCTGAGGTTTGCTCAATTTCATGTTCGTCGCCTCGATGACACTGTCTAACCATCTCATCCTTTGCCGTCCCCGTCTTCTTTGACCTTCAATCTTTCCCAGCATCAGGGTCTTCTCCAGGGAGTGCTCCCTTCTCACTTGGTGGCCAAAGTATTTGAGCTTCAGTTTCATTATCTGGCCTTCCAGGGAACAGTCAGGGTTGATTTCTTTTAGGATTGACTGACTTGATCTCCTTGCAGTCCAAGCCAAGCCAAGGTACACTATCCTTATTAACTAGGATACTTTAGGGAGGATATTGCTGCTGTGGCTGATTATTGCGTACAGTTTCTTGCTTAGATATGTAACGTTCATTAGTTGGTGATGAGACGATCTGTCTTGCTCACGTAATAGTCTGTGAAAGATACATACCACTATTTTGTTCCATGCAGATTGCTTTTGAGTTGCTTGTTCACACTTTCGTTTATTTAAAACTGTTTTTTTTTTCCAAGTACTTGAGAGACAGCTGAAAAATGCAATAGTGAAAACATTTAAACACTACTAGTCACATATTGGGGCTGCGGTGGCTCAGAGGTTAAGACGCTGAGCTGCAGACCAGAAGGTCTGTAGCTTGGCAGTTCGAGACCCAAGTGCCGCGTGATGGAGTGAGTTCCCATCTCTGGCCCCGGCTCCTGCCAGCCTAGTAGGTTGAAAGCAAGAAATTGTAAGTAGATAAATCGGTACCACTTCAGTGGGATGGTAACAGCATTCAGTGCACCTCGGCGTCTAGTCATACCCACGGAGAAGTCTTCGGCTTGGAGACTGAAATGAGCACCGCCCCCCTAGAGTTGGATTCAACTGGCTTTCGAGCAAGGGAAACCTTTACCTTTTTAGTTACATATTAGGTCAATGGTATTCAGTTTTTTTAGACCTGGAACCCATCTTTAATCCTCAAGCAGCAGTATAATATCTACTTAGTCATGTTACATGAGACAAGTGACAGGAAGAACAGTCAGCGCCATGACCTCCCTAGTATCACGGCAAAGACTGTGGGCAGCAGACCACGAGAGCTGTAGGAGGAGGAAATGCAAGCACCACGAGGTGAAACTCCCTGACCTAACCTCCTGCTTCCTTGATGGTCATTGTGTAAGGGTGGAGCAGTTTCCTTTTGCTTGACCAGTGTCAATCTTGTGGCATTTTAAAGTATGCTATGTACCTCTGCCTCCTGCCAACCTAGCAGTTCGAAAGCAAGAAATTGCAAGTAGATAAATAGGTACCACTTTGGTGGGAAGGGAACAGCGCTCCGTGCGCCTTGGTGTTTAGTCATGCCGGCCACATGACCACGGAAACGTCTTCGGACAGCGCTGGCTCTTCGGCTTGGAAACGGAGATGAGCACCGCAACCCTAGAGTCGGACGGGAACCTTTACCTTTACCTATATACCTCTGCAGTCCTGATAGTGCCTTCTCTTTCAATCTGGTGCTCCATATACCTTAAATATGCAGTGATGTTCCCTTTCTTGGTCTAGGGATGATTCACACGTATGCTTAACATGGTAGTCTACAGTATGCATGTCGGGGTGGACATGTATTAGTCATTTCAATACAGAGATACATTCCTAACATGTTACAGAAAAACTGATCAGTAGTACTGTACAAGTCAGACTTCTTTTCAAGGGTTTGGTAATCTCCTCCTTTATCACCTGAAGTGTAATCTCTTTGCGTTTCTGTATACTTGCCTAGTGTTTGGAGGTAGCACACAAACGGGTTTGCAGACTTTTAGCCATGTACGACTATCTTTAGAGAATTATCAGCATGTTGATTGGAAGCACTATTTTAGTAGGCCTGTATTTTAAATCTCATGTAAATCTCATGTGTGTCTCATGTAAGCCTACTTACCCATGGTAGCTAGATCAGGTTATTTACATGGAAGGGTGAGGGAACTTCACTGGTCTTGGTGCATAATTCCTGGTTCCATTAGTGCAGTGATGGCGAACCTTTTAGAGACCGAGTGCCCAAACTGCGACCCAAAACCCACTTATTTATCGCAAAGTGCCAACACGGCAATTTAACCTGAATACTGAGGTTTTATTTTAGAAAAAACAACTCATACATTAACTTAAGATGATCACAAAGACTATCTTTAGAGAATTATCAGCATGTGGATTGGAAGAACTATATTAGTAGGCCTGTATTTTAAATCTCATGTAAATCTCATGTGTGTCTCATGTAAGCCTTCTTACCCATGGTAGCTAGATCAGGTTATGTACGTGGAAGGGTGAGGGAACTTCACTGGACTTGGTGCATAATTCCTGGTTCCATTGGTGCATGAGAGAAGCTGGGTGATACCTCCTAGTTCCTTTTCTTCATGCAGTCCTCCAATGGTATTTTGTCCATAGGACTTCCATGAGTCTGAGCATCAACATTTTTGTTGCTCTCAGTAGGGGAAAGATACTTGAGGGTTGGGCTGTGGCTCAGAGGTGGAGCATCTGCTTGGCATGCAGAAGGTCCCAGGTTCAATCCTTGGTACCTCTAACTAAAACGTTCAGGTATTAAGCAATATGAAAGACCTCTGCCTGAGACCCTGGGTAGCCACTGCCAGACTGAGGGGACAATATTGACTTTGATAGACCAATGGTCTGATGTTTTATGCGTCAGTTTTATGTATTTTACGTGTCAGTAACCAGTGTCTTGGGCTAATATCTGAATTGCTGTTATTCATTATTCTTTACAAAAAAAAGTGTGAAGTTTGCCTCAGCCGACATTTGGCTGCAGCTATAAGAATAATTGAAAGGAACATCTTGTATAAGGATCTAGATGAATATTGTTAGTTCTGTAGTCTTAGCCAATCTGTTGTAGAGACTTTGTTTGGTCTTAGAGGCAGCTGGTTGTTAGCTGCATTTGACTGGAACAGCAGGTGGGGGAGGTTTCCTGGCTCCCTCCAAACAGTTGTGCTGTTTTATTCCTCTCCTCCTTGTCTTTTTAGAGTTATGTCCTTTACTCAATCTACAGTGTCATGTGTGGTTCAAAGAAGGGTGAGATATGCCTTGGCAACTGAGAGCTGAATTATAGCTCCAGCTTCCAGTTTTGTGCTCACCGTTTGTACACTGTAAGTCTTTTTCTATAGGTTAGGCTAGTATTTGAGCAGTGTTTTAGTGGAGAAGACCTTGCTTTAGTACTGCCATCATATGGCTTTTGTATGTGTGCACTACATATTGCTAGAATGAAAATGCATATTAACAATGTACTCCATAAATAACCAATACTCTTTACAAAAATCTTGGAGAAACATGTAAAATTCCTGTACAGTGTGGCACTTCCTTTTTCCAACTTAGTTGATTTGCCAGTACTAGGCATTTTCTCCAAAACTGGTGTCATGAGTGTTATAGTTTATAAGTCTACATTGTCTGTATTG
>NW_015170434.1:0-2836 GCF_001447785.1 Gekko japonicus
TCAGCTTAGAGGGAACACTGACTGTGGCAACTCTAGCCATAGGTCTGGTCCTTCGGAACACTCTGCCCAGGAGGAAGCCGTTATAGCTGACATCTAGCTAGCAGCCGAAGATCATTCCATCTGCTGCTTGGCTGACTGGAGTTATTAAGTCCCACTGTTCTGGCTCGTTAAGATTCTTGCGGCTAGTCTTTTAGATGCAGGGCCTTTTCTTTGGTGGCCACACATCTTGCATGAAATGATTTTTAAACCGTAACAAACAGATGACGCAATGTATTATTTATGTAAACATCAAGAAAAATGGTTTTAAGTAAATAAGTGGATGGTGCAAATTATTTTTTTAAAGAGGTAAGAGATGGGATATTGCTTTTTAAACAAATGCATCAGAAATGTATTGAATTCTGTCAGGTGGCATTTAAGGAGGGGAGGGAGGGGGCACCGGGTGGGGGGGCTGAGGGTCATGCCCTGCCCGAGAAGGATGGCACCGTGAGGAGGTGCCTATGGAGGAGTGCTGATTGCTATGCTGAAGCATATCTGCATTACGTGGAGCGGTCCACGCCTGATGGATCATAGGAAAAGTCATTGGGACCAAAGTGAGAGTAACAAGGCTGGTGCTGGATCCTTACTTTCTAAAGTTCTATAACAAGCGGAAAACTTATTTTGCCCATGATCCTCAGCAGCAGTGCCTTGTGGGAGACATCGTGAAAGCTTTGCCAGTGTGGAGGAGCAAGCATGTGAAACACGAACTGGCAGAAATCGTGTACAAGGTTGGGAAAGTCATTGATCCTGTGACCGGGAAGCCCTGTGCAGGATCGAAACTCTTGGAAAGTGTAACAGACTCAGAAAACCTCACTGATAGAGACACCAGCTTCCTTAGTGAAAAACTTCAAGAGCTAAACTTCAAGAGCTCACTGTTTCCTCTCCAGATAAATGAAGGGGAGGCGAGGCTTTGCAAGACGGGACTTATTCTTTCATATCTCTGTGAAGGGGTTGTACATGGCATGGTGCTTCTGTGTTTTTAAAGATGGTGGCAGTTAATAATAAAATGGAGTTAACTTAAAAAAAATTATTGAATCGGACAGCAACTTGTCAATCATCACCCAGCCCTCAGGATGTTAAGATGGTGGCAGTTAATAATAAAATGGAATTAAAAAAAATGTATTGAATTGGACAGCAATTTGTCAATCATCACCCAGCCCTCAGGATGTCAACCTCCTCATGGGGCCTGGAGCTCTCCTGGAGTACAACAGACGGGGTCATTTCGTAGAAAGAGGTGCAGGAGCTCATTAGCATAACTTATTAGCATATGCCACACCCCCTGACATCACCGGACGTGTGTCAGAAGGCAACACCCACCACTCAGGCTCCACTGGACTGTTTTGGACTGCTAGCTATTGGGGGGGGGGACAACGTGCAGATCTGTCCTCACAGAGGAGGGAGAGCTTGTACTTCTTGCTCCTCTGGCCCAACTGAGGGCTGCTGGGGGCAGGGGGCGGGGCTTGTTACATGTGCCCACCCCCTGAGCTCCTTACTGCCGGAGCTCCGCTCCTGTGCGCTCCGAGGAAATGACTCCTGACAACAGATGTCAATATGACAGAGAGCAGTTCCCCTTGAGTTTCCAGCTGTGGATGGAAAATACTTGGATATTTGGGGGGTGGAACCTAGGGAACGGCAGAGTTTGGGGTGGGGAGGGACCTCAGTAGAGTATAATGCCATAGAGTCCACCCCCCAAAGCAGCCGTTTTCTGCAGAAGGGCTCTTGACTGTCCGGAGAGCAATTGTAATTGTGGGAGATCTCCAGGTGCCACCTGGAGGTTGGCAACCCTAAAAACGACAACTTTGGAAGGCACTCTATGCCATTAAATCCCTGTGGCGCTTGCTTGCGCCCTCCCTAAGCTTTACCCATACATCTCCAGTCATTTCCCAGTTCAGAGTTGCCCACCTGACCCTGGCTTCCTGTCAGGACCCACAGCAACAACGAAGCACACACTTCCCAGAAGGTTTTACTTTTATTGAAGCTATAGATGCATGGACAGGAACACTGTTAGGAATGGCGGGTGATCTAAGTGCATGGCAGGTTATAGTACATTCAAATCAGCAAGACCCAATTACTGGGGTTCCCGCGCGAGGGCATTAGGCATGGGTATAAACAGCTACAATAAACATAACAGGTAAAGCTTCCCACGACTCATCCCAGGGAAAGCCAAAGCAACTTCTCCAGCACCTCCTCCAGCGGCCTTGAAAGATACCCGCTGCGGCAGCGAGGCAATAAAGCGCAAGGGAAGGAATGCGCATGAAACAGAAAAACACTTGGCAGCTTGCTGACACTTCCTCCTTTGGAAGCGATGCCCTTCTTCCGGGGGGCGTGTCCGAATCCCCGCATCACCTGCGCAGACGAGCCCAAAGAACCAAGCTGTCTCTTCCTGCCCTTCTAGACATGGCGGATCCCCACTGCACGGGGGAGCTCTTCCGCCACACTCAGAATGACGTCACGCTGTCCCCGCCCGCCCTCCGTTCGGATTGGTCCCGGGAGGAGACGTTTCCGCCTGGGCGCCCAATCGCCTCCTTTGTTTTCTTCCCCGCCTCAGCGGAGGCCTGGCGGTGGACCTTGAGGAGAGAGATCGTGAGAGAAGGCCGCCGGGGATGCGTCGCTGCTGGGGGCCCTGCGTGGCGGCGCGGCGGCTCTTCCTCCCCGGCGCTTCCGGCGGGCCGCGGCCTAGCGCCGTCGCCATGGCGACCGAGGCCTGCCCGGGCCTAGCCGGCGTGGAGGAGGCGCTCCGCCGCGCCGTCCCGCCGCTGCCGCCGTACGAGACGAGGGAGAAAGCGGCGGGGCCGGCCGG